>NC_135419.1:24092602-24392602 GCF_051991245.1 Festucalex cinctus | reverse complement strand
AATCACTTGTGAAAGTTACGGTCATTGAAATAAGTAGCCTCTACTACATTTATCATGTCTTGGGTGAATACAGATGAAATGACTGAGATTGCACAATGTAAATAAATTTAGTTCCTGTGATTGTTTCATTGTAGTTTTCCTGTTTAAATAATGTTCAAAATATCTATCAAACATAACTTTGTCTGATAAAAGAACTTTTTTTTTTACATGTTTGTTACTTAATTCCAGCACACTTTTCTTTACTTTTTAGATGCAGAAGATGTAGTTGATGGAAACCCCTCTGTTCCTGAGGTAATGCAGTGGATAACTGGGCAGGGTCACAAACACCTCCTTATGTCTGACAGAGAGCAATTTAAAATAACAATCAATTTTGACCACAATTGTGAGGCACACATGCCAGGTCACACAGTATGTTACCCTCTTGTCAGTGCCTGCACTAACACCGTTACATTCCCAACTACTCATATGGGCGACTACCATTCATTTAAATCACATCTTCTGACTGCTCTCAAATTTGGTGCCGGATTTGACAGAGTGTAATTGAAAGGGGGGGGGGGGGGGGAAATCACGTTAATTGTTTTTGAGTACTCACAGGCTGTTCCTCCCAAAATGTTTGTTTTAGTTCATTTTGTGAGCTTTCTAGATTTCTTGTTGGCAGGCCAAGTTGTTCTGGATCCTATGAGAGAAATGTCTGTGTAAAATGCTGAATAATTGACTGTTCATACGTATGTTTTTCCTGAAATAAAAGTCAATCTGTTTTACACAGGAATTTATTTTCATTTGTGACATAAACTTAACTGCGATTGGTTGGCAACCAGTCCAAGGTGTCCCCCGCCTACTGCCCAGAGCCAGCTGAGATAAGCGCCATGATTAAAAAGAAAAGAGATGATCTTTTCAATTCTTTTTATAAGCTTACACACAATGATTTTGCATGCATCCAAGTAGAAAGCATAGGGCAACACAAATATGGCTGTAATGATTTTATAAAATATGACATTTCAGTTTAATTTATACTAATAAACAGTATTATGCATTATAAAATGTCTAAAATGTTCTGACAGTTATATGTGATTAACTCTGGTTATGTACACTTTTTCCAGCAATAAAACTGCCCCGACCTGTTCCTCTTACAGTAAACATGCATCTCGCTATGTCTACATTTTCGACGCCTTGGTCTGCTCGCACTCTGAAAGAGAAAATCTAGTAAGTGTAATTGCAAAAAGTACACCTAGTCTTTAAGACAATGTTAAGTGACTGAGTTCAACAAATTACTGTAAACTCAAACTTGGAAGTCTTTGACTTATTTCCTACCACTATCAAAACTTTATATTTGTTTATTTTTGTACGTATGTATGTATGTATGTATGCGTGTATCTTTGTTGTTGTTTTTGAGGGTCACAACTTGGTTTTAGAGTTTAGGTTTGAATAGAGTTATGGTTGAGGCCAATTATTTTTGGTGGTTGAGTTTAGGGGAAGGAGCTAGGAAATGCATCAAGTCAATGAGATGTCGCCACGATGATACAAAGTGTGTGTGTATACAAGGAGATTCAAAAAGAATGTGCCAAAGTCATCATGCAATATTTGAGGGGAAAAAAAAACAACCAAAAACAATAAACTCTTAGATACACGTGTTGTACATATAATACCTTCAACTTTTTATTTCTTGTTTTACGAGTGCTTAATCTGGAAACTACTGGCAACATGGAGAACATCAAGCTGATATTAATATTACTCTCAAACACGTCACATTGAAATGTGTAATTTTTGTTTAAAAGGCAACATGACATGATAGACAGTAACAGTGCTGCTCTGAGGCAATGGGTGATTGTTACTTTTCAATTGCCACGTAATTCAATATGTAACATAATGTGGAAAATAGCAAATTATGTAGTTGTGCTAATGTAATGAAATGCCATTTGTAAAAAATGTATAGATACATTTAAACTAACAGTCACAACATTGGCTATTAAAAATATTCTGACAGATCTTGTTAAAATTGCCCATTCCGGGATCCATGGCAAATCTATCCTCTTCATTCAGTGTCAGTTTTAAGTAACAATGAGGCCTTTAATTTATTAGAGATTATCATAGACTACCTTGACTTAAGAATGGGTCAAGGATTTGGTTAAAAAAATATTTTACAGTACAGGTATTTCACTTTAATCATCATTTAATTCATTCATATAATTTCATTAGGTAAAATGTGATTATTTCTGACTTATTTCTGTAAAGATAGTAGTATAGTACAGTTTTACAACCACTAATATTTCATTGAGTTTCCAGATTTAAACACAATATTAAGAACAACCACTATCATTCCAAATAATTTTACTGAATGGGTCAGTTAACACAGATGCAACCAATGAAGAGATGAAATTGATTCTTCTACGTATGTATTTTGTTTGATACAGACAAACTATACCACAGCAGACTGATGTGTAGAGACAAAGGCAAAACCTAATTTGCAAGGGACCTTCCTGGATGGGCTTTTATAAGCAATATACTGTATACCAAAGAAATGCAAATGCTAAACTGCTTGCTTTTTGACCCTGTTGTTGAAAAAAATTGGTTGAATTTTTTGTTAAGAATTAAAAGCAAAACAAACATTATATTAAGTCTACTTTGAACACTTGCCTGGATGGCCACCCATGTTGCAGCACTCCATCCATGAAAAATCCAAAAGCGGTCTCTGCTTTATTGTTTCCTGCTGCATCCAAGTAAAAGATCTGGAATAAAAGATGTGTGTATAATGTTTGGTGAAGAGATGAAATAAGTTTTTTTTTTTTTTTTTTTTTATTTTTTTTTTTTACCAAAAAAAGGATCATGATTACTACCTTCCGTGAAAAGCCATCAATAGCTCCAAAAATCACAATACTGTACCTAAAAAGTAGTGATAGGTTACATTTTCAATTGAGACAAATAAAAAAATGTGTAGAAATATTTTTTCAGGAGAAATAATAGTATACCTTATCAACATGTGGTTTGTGTCGATGTGGACAAGGGACAAAGGAGCAGGAACAGAATATGTCCGTCTGGCAATGCAAGACAGCTGGAGCATTCTTGAAATTATTCCAGCACCATCAACACGTTGCAAAGACATCTTCACACGTCTCCATGGAACACGATGACCCAACGCTTGGAGAAAGCCTTTAATAAGCCTATACCCAGCATAGGGCATTCGTGCTTTAATTGATCTAACTTTGCGATCCAACTCTTCATCTGTTATGTCAGAGTAACACTTTCTGACAGAATGGTTGTGCCTTCTCATTTGCCTGTACAAAATTGACCTGGAAATCCCATGGAGTTCAGACAAGGAAGTCAAGGGTAACCCAGTGCTGAGGAGATCTAGAAGAGTTTGTCTTTCCATGGTTATCGCAGGTCGACCCACATTGCCTCTTAATTCAGTTACAGCAATGTCATTGAATAGTGGTAGGACGGGCATCTGTTGTAGATAACCGCTGACAACCTCACACAACTGCTGAAGACCCTCTATTACACTCGCAGGAATGTCCACATATGATGCCCCAGCTCGAAGAAATTGCAGCTCCTGAGCACAGATGAAGTGCAGGTATTCATCGTCAACGGGTTGGCTGTTAAGGACAGAGGCGACCCTATCTCTGGCCCTATGCAGGAGGTGCCAATGCATGGATTCCTGCAACACAAACAGACTTAAGATAATGCAAGTGGCAAAAAAAAAAAAGATTCACAGTTCTCCCCCAAATATAGTAATTGAATGAGCATGTTTATGAGTATTTAACTATGGCTACACAAATATTTTTTTTTTATTCTAACCATTATGCATTTGCAATATTTTTAACAAAATATAGCCAAATCTTTAACCCACTCTAAACTGCCATCCTGAATGTTGTTCAATGGTGGTAAAACCACATGTATTACGGTACCTTATTTATTTTTTGACCAGTTTTTAATCGTTTACTACTTTTTTTGCACTGTTCCTACTTGTACCACCTCTTCCCTACACTTTTGCCACATTCTAACCTAACACAGGCCATATATATAACTTCTGGGTCACATGAATTGTACCTATTTTATCATAAAACACAATCTCTGTACTTTTTTTTATATGATCTGTATTGACAACAGGCATACTGTGAACAAATTTAATTTTGATTTAGTTATGTTACATTTTAAAGCAATTAAATTAAAACTAATTTATCAACTTATTATATTAATTTTTGCAACAATTGAAAGAATGATACAAAGATTTGTCAACAATATTTTCCTACCATGCTTGTGTTGTGATTACTGCAGAATAATTAGAGCAGGTGATGTGTGATTTCATATTTCCCCACCATGAGAACAGTCACTGTAAGCCAATGTACAGTCTTTCAAGCAAGTGACGGCCTACCTGACCCTGTGATCTGCTGGGCTGATTTTCCATCCTGCTGTAAAGAGAATGTTCTGTGAAGAGAATGTTCTGTGAAGAGAATGTGTGCTGTGAAGAGAATGTGAAGTTTTCTTAATGAATAAAACAACAGCAGCTATCTATAAAAAAAAAAAAAAGTAATAAATTTAAAAAAAGTTTTTCACAGTTTTTCGTACTACCAAAACTAAAAAACATCACAATTCATGACTAGATTAACCAAACTCAAACGGTTACGTGGCCTGGACCCTAGAAGTAGTGTCACCGCTTGGACGGTGCACGAGTACCCATTACTCAGATACCCCCACTTTTTCAACTTGACTTGTAAGCAACCAGCACCAATAAATAAGAATCACAGAATTATCACGAATTTAATCTCTACTTCAAACATCCAAGATGTAGGGGAAGCAGCTAGTGTAAATAAATTCAATTCCCAGTCTTGCTTGTATGGGAAGCGAATGCAAAGATTTCTTTATGAGTAAAACAAACAAACAAACAACTTCATACTAACAGCTATCCCAATGAGCAGTATATTTGTGTTTTGACTGCCAACAACATAGCTTCATGAATCGGACAGGTATCACACTATCAGTTAGCCAGCTAGCTAGCACGGCTAAGCAATGCTGAGTGAGTGATTACGCTAATTGTCATGGGTAGACCAAAGCACCAGATAAACGATAGATCAAGGGTTGCTTTTACATAAATATAAGTTGTAACTAAAACAGAAAACTTTGAAAAAAAAAAAAAAAAAGTAATTATTTACCTCGTTGCTGGCGGCGACTGTACTGTAGAATAGAATGCGCCAGGGAGAGTCAGACGAACATTGTCACACCCCCATTCCTATCTGACCAATGAAAGTTGTCGCAGCGGCTTCCAAGCTGACCAACGAAAAGGCTTCTATCATCGGTTGAACGGAGGACCCCGCCCACACAACACAGAAAAAGATTCGCAACCAAAAAACAGGTTTCAATCAAAAAACAGATCCGCAACCAAAAAACAGATTCGCAACCAAAAAACAGATTCGCAAGCAAAAAATAGATTTGCAAACAAAACGGAAAAAAATGCTTTCAAAAGATTTTATTTAAATACAAATCCATGTTTGAAATGGTTTTTTTTGTTTGCAATTTTTTTTTTATTTGAAATCCCTTTTTTGTTTGATTAAAATTTATTTGAGGTTGCAAATCCCCTTTTTGTTTGATTGAAAATTTTTTTTGATTGCAAATCCCCTTTTTGTTTGATTGAAATATTTTTTTGATTGCAAATCCCTTTTTTGTTTGATTGAAAATAAAGACACAAATTTCTCTCCATAGGGGTGCACTTTTTGCTCCAACGGAGCAAACTACTTGGGAAAGGGGGAGGGGGGCGGGGTGCACTTTTGCTCCAACGAAGCAAACTACTAGGGAAAGGGGGAGGGGGGTGGGGTGCACTTTGTGCTTCAATCGCAAATTTGGCAGAAGTTTATTCTTGGATATCTGGACATGTCATCAAAAAGGCATCAAGAATTGGGGGCGGAAAAGAAAAAACAATGAGATGATGCTCGCGCGTCACTTGCAGGTATGACAATGACAATTTGTTTGTTTATTTTGTAGCAGCTACGTTTACATGACCACAGTTAGCAAAAACACTCCAAACCGCCGCAGTGGAATGGTTGTGACCAGCACGTTCATTATACGGTATGTTAAATGGAATGTGACGAGATAATATTGTTTCATATGGAACGGCCAAGAGCGGCATGTACTGATGAAAGTGTAATTTGAAAATAATAATAATAATAATAATAATCATCTTAAGACTAAGATTTCCTCATTTCATATTCATAGTTTTAACATTATGTCCAGAATTTTTACATAGTGCCCTATCAGTCATTCTCTAAAAAGGTAGATTATTAAAATTTTCATGAACCTGTGTTTTAAATATAGGCCTGCACAATACTCTAATCCTAATCAATTTAGAAAATGTTTGTACCGTGGTTCAAAACCATATTTCATTGTAGAATCCCTGAATATTGTCTTGTTTTTCTGAATACAGAATCAATGCTGCAATATGTTCAAGGAGCATTTCATACCCTAACATAAATGCAGAAATTGCACAAAAGCTGTCATATGATGACCTGATAGCCGATTTTGCAGCCCAGAAATGTAGACATGTGCCTCTGTAGGGCCTCTACTAACTTGCTTGCACTTTGTTTATTTCCAGATGTTTATTTGTTAATAGTAGTGGCGTTTAGGTTTATTTTTTATTTTAATTCATTTAGCTTTATTTATTTGAGTATTTGGTGTCATTGTTAGTTTTATAAAGACTTATTATTTATCACTTATTTTTGTGAACATTTTTAAAACTTCAATATTGACACTTACAAGTAGGGCTGGGTATCGATTCAGATTTCCAGAATCGATTTAATTCGATTCACAAGAGCCTGATTCAATTCATGATTCACAACGATTTTCGATTCAGTTGAGGAATTCATGCAGCACATATTTTAGACAGTCAAAAGTACCATTGCTGCAAAGAGTAGAAACTTCTTGCTCTAATTTAATGCATTAGTAAGAATATGAATATTTACATTAGGAATTGAATCCATTGCAGTTACATTAATCTGTTTCATTTAACATGGCCTTATAAAAACAATAAATAATCATTTAAATAAATTACAACCACAGCACAGGCTGTGTAAATAAATTGACAAAAATGGGGGGGGGTCAATATATTGATACATGGTTTTATGTATCGATATTGGGATATGAAAAGGTGTATCGATATGATAGCGATATATCGATATTTCAAACCCAGCCCTACTTACAAATTGTTTTGTTTAATTAAGCAAAACTGACAAATACTCAGATATTGTTCATTTCTACCAGGGGAGGGGTGATGGGGTGTGGGGACGGAGTGTTGGGGGGGTGGGCACCACAAAACATTTATGCTTAGGGCACCAAAATGGCTAGCCTGTAGACATGTGGGTCCCAGTACTGACATGGAATTATCTTGGAATTATGTTGACCCAGTAACGCAATTAAAGATCCTTGACATCTCATAGTTCTTACATCACATCGCATTAAAGATTCTTGACACCACATAACATCACATAGCATTAATTGGGGGTGGCGTGGATCAGTGGTATGGTGTTCGTCTCCCAACCCAGAGGTTGTAGGTTCGATCCCATGCCATTGTGACCATGTTGAAGCATCCTTGAGCAAGATACTGAACCCCCAATTGCTCCTGATACTGTGTCATCAGTAGGTGAATGGGTAGTCAAAATGTAAAGCGCTTTGAGTGCCTTGTAAGGTGGAAAAGCGCTATACAAATGAAGTGCCATTTACCATTTGCCATTAAAGATTCTTAGCATCACATAGCCTAAAACTAGTTGAAACTTGGTTACATCAGTACAAAACAGACACTTGACCTCACACCCAACAGGTCATGAACTCAACTCAAACTTAACCCAAGCGTGACCCCAGACATGAGACAAGACCCAAACATTACTCCTGCATGACCCGAGTCATGACAGCCAGCGAGACTGTCCCCACTGGGCTCATGAGCAAAATTAGTAAATAAAAAAGAAAAAAAAAGGAAAAAGAGCGACATATTTGCATCTGGGAAAAGGCCCAGTGATGATACAACACAAGAGCCTATGACTAAGAAGAAAAAGAAAGGTGACTGGACTTACATCAACAGGTCATTCCCACGCATGTGCCCCACTTTGCAGAATATGTGGCGAGCCGCTCTTGATTCAAGTTGTAGTGAGTTATTCATGGACTTTAAATTTGTTCTTTGACACCTTATGTTGGCACATTTAAGGAGTATGCTGCTAATATAGTTACATAAAAATTTGGCTATGCTAGTCCGCCTGTTAGTATGCAACATGGACCATGGCAGAGCCCTGAAGAGGAGATTTTCAAGCCGAAATGTCTGGTGGTGGGGAAGTAGGCGCACACGTAATTTTCATCGAGTTTTCTGCCTCATGAGACCTTGAGATGAGTGTCTAACATGTTTGATTGGTTTGATCTTGGTTATAAACCCAAACTTCACCGTGTGTGTTGTAAATATTCGGCTGCCGTCGTGTTACGTGTTTTGTTAACTGTGCGAGTATCAGGCTTATAAATACGAGTGTCTGAACTGCCTTGTGAGCGACTTCAGGAGTTTGATGTGCGCTGAACGTGTAAAATAAATGTGTTGATTTGAATTGACGTGTGTCGAATCTGTAGGGCGCTACTGAGAGGTGACCAGTCAAAACATCCTCTGCTCAAATTGTTTCAAAAGTGGACGCACCCTGTTTGTTAAGCTGTTCTATTTTGAGGATAAATAGGTCTGGATGTGGCCAAATGTGTCGCCCGATTTCGTTCATGTATATGAATACAGACGAAACAAAACAATTATTGCTTACGCTCAACATTATTCGTCGTAATTTAATGGATGAAAATGTTACTTTACATTAGGCAGGTATATTTGACTTTCCCTACACTTTGGCATATGTGATTTTGCGGACTGGAGATCGCTAGGTTTTTGTTTTGTTTTTTTACAGATGCAGTTCACTTGTTTACGCGTCACGTTTCATGCAACATGAAAAGTTGGACATGTTGAAGTGGTAAAGCCACTTGATTGCATTACCGCATTGTTCGGTACGATTCAGCATGTCCCAGGAGACTCTGTGTTTAGCTTATAAAGGTCAGTGAGCAGGACCCTTATAAGTTAAGCATTACAGCCAGGGCAACTTCTATAACTTAGCACAGTGGTCAGATCCGCTGAATGCCACACTTCTGGAGGCTGCCCCCAGCCCAGTAAGTGGAGCATGTTCAACCCATTCACCACCGTATCCAGGTTTTGTAGTTGCATAACTACATCATAGATATCAAACACGAAATTGAGGTGTAGCTCTGAGTCAGGTTTCTGTGGTTGGAGAAAAGTCTGCAGTGATGAAGTCCACGATGTCTGTAAACTTTCTCACCCTAGACAGTAAACTGGTTTTGAGGGCACCCACAATGTCCAGCTCAGGGTCAGGTGCCTGAGGCCGACAGGCGGCACAACAGTGACACTGGCTCCCAGTCCCACAGCACCCTATGCTTGCCCACTCTCCATGCCGGAGTCTCCCTGATCGCTGAAGAAAACATCAGCGACAGGTGACACGCCAGGGACACTGACCGGCGCTTCAGGCACTCTTTGTGGCACAGCACCCCTACAGCGGGGGTCAGTGTTGTCATGACTGGGTCACGCCAGGGTTAAGTTTGGGTCGTGCAAGGGTCATGACAGTGAGGTCAAGTGTCTGTTTTGAACTGGTGCTTTGACCTGATGTAATCAGCATCTAGTTTCAACTGGTTTTAAGCTATGTGATGTCATGAGCTATGTGATGTCAAGAATCTTTAATCTCTTTTTCTGGTCAACAGCCAATCAGATAATTCCATGTCAGTCCCGTTACCCACATGTCTAGCCACAGCCAATCCGATCAATTCAGTGTCTATTTAAGCCGAACCGAGAAGTGTATGTTTGTCGGATTATTACCACTGTTCCTCGGTGCATCTCCGCAGCCCAAGGGGGCTTGGCGTCTCGTGATTCCCGACGCATTCTCATTGTTTCTCGTCTAGTCAAGTTTGTTCTTACGCCTTTCGATGTGATGCAAATAGAGTTAAAATCTTATTTGTGTCTACGCTTTTGGGATCCTACCTCAGAACATCACATGCCACAGGGATCCAGTGCCAGCTACAACAAACTAAACTATTTACAACAAAACAATTTAAACAATTTACAATGTTTGCGTAGCTCTTCCGTTTAAAAGCGTACCGGTTTGGAGCCAGGATCTTCAACCCTCTGCATTTGGTCAGGTAAGTCTTATAGGCCTCTTTTGGTGCCATTGTAGGGTAAAGGCTCACAAAAGAGAGTTAACCCTCGACCAAACTCTCCTAGTGTTGAACGGATGGAACAAGGACTGCGTTTCTGCTTGGGGCCTCATGTTGTCCTGGGAGGTGGTGGCTTGGACGTCCTCCAGTGGCTGGTCACTGGGGTCATCAGGCTCATCCCTTAGCGGATGCCTGAACATAGGTGGTACCACCTAGAGACGGTAAAGAATGTTGGGATGTAGTCTCCAGACGGTGACATTTACCATCTCCGGGGTAAATTTACCCAAAATGGCCAGCTTCTGGAGGCACCGTTAGTCCATCCCACCCAATGACATGACTTGCAGCACATCTTTGAACTTTGCAGTAAACAAACATGATGTTCATGATTGCAATTGCAAAGCATGCCACGAATGTCAGAGTGTGTGAGAGGATTTCACCATTGAGGAGGGGTGGAATCCTCTGCAGTACCACTGACATCCATGGCATACCGTGGTCCCAGTACACCTCCAGGTTCTCTCAGAACCTGAAGGGTACGGGTAGCCATGACAGAGAGATCAAATGGCTGCAGGTTCAGTGAGTGGAGATGGACCAGATCATGGTGGTTCCACCACATCCACCTTCTCCTACTCAAGTCCCAGAACGTGATGTGAGGGAAGTAACGGAATCCCTCTGCCCTGAATCCTGCCAACAGAGAGTTCTCATGGTTTGCACTCACGTCCAACACCAACCTCACAGCACACACGAATGTGTGAGGTGATGGGAATGAGGAGGACTTTGTTGACAGGTCAGCAGAAGAATTCCTTAGTGATGGTCCGGTAAAGAGGAGGTGGGTGTCCTCCTCAGCCTGCCTAGGGTCCGCCCGCTTCAGTTCATTCCTAGGGAGCTCTGTGTTTCGCTTATATCTGTCCCCCAGAAGGACCTGAATAAGCGCACTGTCCATTACAGCCAAGAGAGCCACCAGAACTTGGTACAGTGGCCAGATCCACTGGACGCAGCACTTCTGGAGGCTGTCCCGAGTCCAGTGTTCCAGAGGGTCTGGGGATTCCTCGAAACTGGCACAATTGTAGGGTGCCAGCCCGAGGGACCTCCTCTCGAAGCTGAGGCTGTGACACGACGAGGTAAGGTAGGACTCAGACGCAGGCGTAAGGTAAGCCACCAAGGCAGCAGGTTTATTTCCGGCCAACAGGTGTCTCCTCTCAAGCTGAGAGGAGAACAGGGAAGCAAAAAAGTGGAGAACAAAAAGCGCTCCACTAGGGAGGAAAAAACAGGCAAAAGGTACTGGGGACAACGAAAAGCGCTCCGCTCGGGAGGAAAAAGGGCACAAGGCAAAAGGGGTAACAAAAGGCGCTCCACTGGGGAGGAAAAAGCACAAAAACAAGGCAAAAACACTTGGCAACATGAACGAGGACATAAGGACTGTGGGACGCTTCCATGCACTGACTGTGACACTTCGGCACTGAGGGGAGAATGCAGGTGGCTTTTATTGCTGTAGGCGATTGGTGGCAGGTGGTGATAATCAAGGGCGGGGACCGGTAATTATGGAGCGGCAGGAAGGGCAAGTGACCTGGGGTGAGATAAGAGTTAGATTTTCAAGGTAAGACAGGAAACAGGGATACAACAATAAAAGCATGAACCGCCACGCCGGTGGCGGCGTGACAGTACCCCCCCCTCAACGGCCGGCTCTTGACGGCCCAGGAATGTCAGTCAGGGTGTTCAGCGTAAAAATCATCAATTAGCGAGGGATCAACGATAAACCGGGAGGGGACCCATTGTCTTTCCTCCGGGCCGTACCCCTCCCAGTCGACAAGGTATTGCCTCCCGCGGCCCCGATTACGAACATCTAACAGTTTCCTGACCTTGTAAACGGGGCCGCCTTCAATCATCTCCGGGGGGGGTGGGTCGGGTTCGGAGGGCACAAGCGGGCTTTCGTGGACCGGTTTTACTTGGCTGACATGGAATGTTGGATGAATTCTGAGGGATCTTGGTAGGCGAAGTCGAACAGCGGCAGGACTTGGTTACTGGAAAAGGCCCCACAAATCGCGGGGCCAGCTTTGGACATGGTACCTTGAGTCTGAGGTGTTTGGCTGATAGCCAAACTCGCTGGCCCGGGCGGTATTCGGGTGCCGGTCTCCTTTTCCGGTCGGCGGCCCTCTTCACCCGGTCTCCCTGGCGTTGAAGCGCCGTCCGGGCCGCCGACCAGACTTTGTGGCACCGACGAACCATGGCCTGGACCGAGGGGACCGTTGCCTCCTCCTCCAGTTCAGCGAAGAATGGTGGATCGTAGCCGTGGACGCATTTAAACGGGGTGAGACCTGTGGCAGATGTGGGCAATGAGTTGTGAGCAAGCTCGACCCATACCAGGTACTTGCTCCAGGTGGTCGGGTTCTGGGAGACAAGGCATCGGAGACCGGTTTCAAGCTGTTGATTTAGCCTTTCTGCCTGCCCATTGGCCTCAGGGTGGTACCCAGACGTTAGGTTGGCTTTGGCACCTAGGGCTTTGCAAAACTGAGTCCAGAATCGGGAGACGAACTGTGGTCCACGGTCGGAAACGATGTGTAAGGGGAAACCATAAAACCTGAATATGTGGTGGATCATGATGTCTGCTGTGGTCTTGGCGGATGGGAGCTTGGTTAGTGGGATGAAACGAACCATTTTAGAGAATCTGTCGACGACTGTGAGGATTGTGGTTTTACCATGGGACGGGGGTAGTCCGGTTACGAAGTCCAAGGAGATTTCTGCCCATGGTCTGGATGGGATTGGCAGCGGTTGGAGAAGGCCCATCCGGGACTGATTTGAAGTCTTGTTGCGGGCACACGTTGGACAGGCAGCGACGTACTCCTTTATGGTGGTCTCCATTGCCGGCCACCAGAATCTCCTGGCAACAGCATACATGGTCCTGCGGACTCCAGGATGACAAAACAGCTGTGATGTATGAGCCCAGTGTATTACCTGAGACCTTAGTTCCTCAGGCAAGAAGAGTCGACGTGGCGGGCAAGACGTGGGGGGAGTGACGTTGCGAAGTGCCTCCTTGACATCGTCCTCAATTTGCCATCTCATGGCTCCAACTATGCAGTCCCAGGGCAGGATGGTCTCAGGCTTGGCTTCCAAGGGCTCGGATTCGTGGACTCTTGATAACGCATCCGCCTTGACGTTTTTGCTGCCTGGTCTGTAAGTCAGAGAGAATACGAAGCGGTTGAAAAACAAGGACCATCTGGCTTGTCGAGGGTTGAGTCTTTTGGCCTGGCGTAAGTATTCCAGATTTCGGTGATCGGTCCAGATCACAAAAGGGAGTTCGGCGCCTTCCAACCAGTGTCTCCATTCTTCAAGAGCCACCTTTACGGCGAGAAGCTCCCGATCTCCGACCGAATAATTGCGTTCAGCTTTGGATAATTTGCGTGAGAGGAAGGCGCAGGGATGTGTCTTGCCATCCTCTTGACATCGCTGAGACAGAACTGCCCCAATTCCAATGCTGGAGGCGTCTACCTCCACCACGAACTGGCGTTTGGGGTCAGGAACTCTGAGGATTGGGGCATTGGTGAATCGTGCTTTTAAGTCTCTGAATGCCTTTTCGGCTTCTGGGTTCCACATGAACCGGACCTGTGGGGAGGTCAAGGTGTGTAGGGGAGCGGCAATGGTGCTGAAGTTTCTTATGAAACGACGGTAGAAGTTAGCGAATCCGAGGAATTGTTGAACTTTTTTCCGAGAGTCCGGCGTGGGCCACTCTCGTACGGCGCTGACCTTGTCTGCCTCCATTTCTACTTTTCCAGGTGATACGACGAATCCCAGGAAGGAGATGGTGTTGACGTGAAACAGGCTCTTCTCAGCTTTCACGTACAGGTGATGATCCAGGAGGCGTTGCAGGACTCGGCTTACGTGGTCTCGATGGCTCGTTAGGTCCGGAGAGTATATTAGTATGTCGTCCAAGTAAACGTACACGAAGTGATCAATAAAGTCCTTTAGTACCTCATTAATCATGGCCTGGAATACTGCTGGTGCATTGGTGAGTCCGAAAGGCATAACGAGGTACTCGTAATGTCCCCGGGGGGTGTTGAATCCTGTCTTCCATTCATCCCCATCGCGGATTCGGATGAGGTGATAAGCGTTTCGGAGGTCGAGCTTGGTGAATATTTTGGCTTGTTGCAACTGGTCGAAAACCGAGGACATCGGTGGCAGTGGGTATCGATTTTTAACTGTAATGTCATTCAAGGGGCTGTAGTCAATACATGGGCGTAGGGATCCATCCTTCTTGCTCACAAAAAAGAAGCCTGCTCCTGCAGGCGAGGAAGACGGTCGGATGAGGCCGGCTTTCAAGGAGTCGTCTATGTTAGTGTTCATGGCCTGGCGTTCGGGTCCTGGTCAATCGGGCAGTCATACGGTCGGTGGGGAGGAAGAGTCATGGCCTTGGTCTTGCTGAATACCTCCCGCAGGTGGTGGTAACAGGAGGGAACCGTGTGCAGGTTCGGGTATTCCTCTTGAGCAGGTGAGGCGAGAGTCACCTGGTGGACCTGGGCTGTGGTGTTCCGGGGTGCGGGTTGTTCCAACCCGTGAGTGTTGCATTCTTTTCCCCACTCCAGAATGGTTCCCGAGTTCCAGTCAATTCTGGGGTTGTGTAGACGCAGCCAAGGGTGACCCAGAATCAAAGTGGGATATGAAGCGTGGAAAACGTGGAAGCGGAGAGTCTCGCAGTGCTGTCCAATTCGGACTCCCAGAGGTTCAGTGATGTGGGTGATCCTGAAGAGTTCTTTGCCGTTCAGCGCTCTAGCCTGGATGGTCGATGAAAGGGGTTCGGTAGAGGCTCGTAGTTGCCTTACGAGCTCCCAGTCCATGAGGCTTTCGTCGGAACCAGAGTCGATGAGGGCTGACAGATTTGTGGTGACATAGTGGTGGGTTATCTGCATTTGCGTGAGCCTGTGGTTCTTGGCGGGTCGGGGTGACGGAGAACTCACCGGTGAGCTGCCCTTCGTGGTGCAGGATCCCACCAAGTGTCCAAGACCACCACAATAGTAGCAACGGCCCTCTCGGCGGCGGCGCTGTCTCTCCTCAGGCGAAAGCCGAGCCCTTCCCAGTTGCATGGGTTCGTCTCTGGCGAGGTCCACCTCTCCTGGTTCAGGTCGGGAAGGAAGGATGGGTTGCGGCCTTCCGGCCTCCGGTGGCCGTAACCAGGGGGTGGGTTCCTCCCTCCTTCGAGGTCCGCCGATCTTAGCCAGCTCCTGGCGACGATGATCTGTGCGGATGGCGAGGGAGATCAAAGCGTCCAAGTCCGTGAGGAGTTCTACGGGGATCAGAAGTTCTTGAATGGCAGGTGAGAGTCCTTTCAAGAAATTGTCATGAAGAGCTATGGCGTTCCAGCCACTGTTCGTTGCCAACGTTCGAAAGCGAATTGCGTAATCGCTGACAGGTTCTTTGCCTTGTTGGAGCCGGCTCAACGCTCGTGCCTTCTCTCGGTCATTGTTCTCGGGGTGGAAGACTTGACGCAAAGCGACTTGAAAGTCCTGTACGCTTTGACAGACCGAGGAACCCCTGGCCCATTCCGCGGTCGCCCAGGTTTTGGCCCGTCCCGTCAGGTGAGACACCATGAAGGCCACTCGGGACCGGGCTGTGGGAAATGCCTGTGGTAATTGTTCGAAATGAATGTCGCATTCCGTGAGGAAAGTCTGACAGCGTCCGGGTTCACCGGAGTATCGTTCTGGGGAGGCCAGTCTTAATCCTACCCCGGTGAATGGCGTGGATGGTACGAAGAACTCAGAAGGAGGAATTTGTCCGGTGGGAGCTGGCGCTCGACGCCGTGAGAGGCTCACCAGCTCGTGGACCTGGCTGGTCAATTCCCCAATCTGGAACAGCATGGTCTGCTGGATCCGGTCCTGGTTGTCGAGCCGGGCCTCCTGGCTCTGCAGTGCGGCCTCGACCTTGCCTGCTGGGTCCATGCTGGCCGAAGTGTACTGACACGACGAGGTAAGGTAGGACTCAGACGCAGGCGTAAGGTAAGCCACCAAGGCAGCAGGTTTATTTCCGGCCAACAGGTGTCTCCTCTCAAGCTGAGAGGAGAACAGGGAAGCAAAAAAGTGGAGAACAAAAAGCGCTCCACTAGGGAGGAAAAAACAGGCAAAAGGTACTGGGGACAACGAAAAGCGCTCCGCTAGGGAGGAAAAAGGGCACAAGGCAAAAGGGGTAACAAAAGGCGCTCCACTGGGGAGGAAAAAGCACAAAAACAAGGCAAAAACACTTGGCAACATGAACGAGGACATAAGGACTGTGGGACGCTTCCATGCACTGACTGTGACACTTCGGCACTGAGGGGAGAATGCAGGTGGCTTTTATTGCTGTAGGCGATTGGTGGCAGGTGGTGATAATCAAGGGCGGGGACCGGTAATTATGGAGCGGCAGGAAGGGCAAGTGACCTGGGGTGAGATAAGAGTTAGATTTTCAAGGTAAGACAGGAAACAGGGATACAACAATAAAAGCATGAACCGCCACGCCGGTGGCGGCGTGACAGGCTGTAAATCGGCCACAGAGCTTGTCCCCAGGCTTGCGCTGAGCTGGTAGAGAGAGGGGTGTCCAAAGAGGAGCTCTTCCAAGGCCAGCTCAGCTCTAAAGGCCTTCCAGCTCTGTTCCTACTGCCCCACCCCACTGCTGGACTCCATGGCATTCCTGAGCCAGCCTACAAGGCAGATAATTGTGGCTTGCAGGGTGGTCAGGAGACCGCCCTATTGGGCTTATCCCTGAAGGGGATGACAGTTGCATGAGTAGACGGGAGGCGCTTGAGGTGCGCCTGGTTAAAATGGTCTTTGGGGTCAAACAGGTAAGGGATGTCTTCAGCCTTGAATGGGACGACTTGCTCCAGGCGCACCCTAATCTGGCCTACCATCATCCTGTCTGTCATGCCAGCCATATGGCTGATGTGCTGCCATCCCCTTCGAACCACGGTAGGATGGTGCTGGGGGTGGCTCAGCCCACACATTACAACTGACACACCCCACTGACAGAGTGCTTGTAACGGCGAGGTGTAGTAGATGTGGGGACTTTCAACTACACAGCTGGATGAATATGAGCTGCCCCTTGTCTGAAAAGACATTGGTTAAGGGCAAGCTCACATCCATCTACTGTGTGTTTAAGTTTGGATTGCAAGTTTACAGCCTTGTGCATCCCGAGGCAGGGAAAGAGGGGCCCCTTCCTTGAAATTCCTTCTGAAAATGTTTTCCAATGTTATTTTGAAACTGAAATTCAAAGTCCCATTCAATTACAAAACGGCGACGCTCACAAGACCATGGAAGAACTGCCTGGTGGTGTGGGGGGAAGGGGAAGGGGGACAGAAAAACACTGCCAAAACTCAGTGAATCCTCCTTCAGTCAATTCATCTTTTCTGTTTGCTGAGCAGTGTGGGTCTCACACTTTGTGGCCAATTGGACGGACTGAAGTTCACTTCCGTTTCCTACTCCCACCCACACCACCACCGCGTGGCTTGACGTTTCAAATACGAAGTTACGAGGATTCGCAGAGTTTTGGCAGTGTTCTTCTGTCCCCCTCCCCCTTCCCCCGCACACCACCAGGCAGTTCTTCCTGTGAGTGTCGCTGTTGAGTAATTGAATGGGACTTTGAATTGTAGTTTCAAAATAACAATGGAAAACATTTTCAGTCTTTCTACCTTAAAGTAACAAGTTTTAAATTTTGGGAAAAAAATTGGGAAACAAATCAATGCCCAGGGAGAACAATAGGGATGTAATGATATCCAAACATCACGATACGATATCACGATATGAAGGTCACGATACGATAATTATCACTATATTGTGGGGATGTTGGCGATATAAAAAAAGTGACAATATTGTAAAAGGAAAAAAAATAACATACTAAAAAAAACTTGTACAGCAATGAAAAATATTGTAAAAATATTATATATAAAAATATCTAAATATAATATCTGTATTGAGGCACTTACTGAACATATTGTCTCAGATCACAAGCATATTACTTTCATCTGACCATTATTGTGGATTTGAAACATAAAAGGGCCAAAACATGCCTTGTGAAAATTAAACACTAAGAAACTAGCCACCAGGGGGTGCTAGAACTGCACAAATGGAAATCAACCTCACTTTTTTAACAGATGTGCTGCTTTGAATATCGTGACATGACGACCATGATATATTGTGAGAGATTGCATATCGCGATATCACGATATTGCCGGTATCATTACAACCCTAGAGAACAATGCCAAAATGCCTTTTTTTTTTTTTAACTTGGCTTGTGACCGTTTTGAACCTCTGAAAGTTTGTTGGTGAAACACTGTAAAATTAAATTAGAAAAAAAAGAATTGTTGGCTTTTTGAATTTTTTAATATGCTTTTTTGGAGATTCGAACCCAGCTTTCATCTTTCCAAATATTCTTTCAACGTTTTGAGAACGTTCAGAGTTTACAGGTTTCAAAAATGGGAAACAAATCAATGCCCAGGGAGAACAATGCCAAAATGCCATTTTTGGAACTTGGCTTGTGACAGTTTTGAACCTCTGAAAATCTGTGGGCGAAACACTGTAAAGTCATAATTTTAAAAATGTGTCTTATCAGTTATTTTTATTTTAAAGCTTTTTCAGAGATTTTTCAGTCATTCAAAAAATGTTTTTGGAGATTCAAAACAATTTTTGGGAGATTCAAAAGGAATTTTCTGTCATACAAAAATCGGAGATTCAAACCTTGATTACGAGGTTTTGAATATTGGGCAGGATTCTGACTCCATAGCAATGCTCCATTCCGTGGTCCCCGCCGCTCACCCA
Source organism: Festucalex cinctus (assembly GCF_051991245.1). Taxonomy (NCBI): domain Eukaryota; kingdom Metazoa; phylum Chordata; class Actinopteri; order Syngnathiformes; family Syngnathidae; genus Festucalex; species Festucalex cinctus. The sequence goes on along the minus strand of NC_135419.1, from coordinate 24,373,619 downwards.
CCTCCACAGTGAATGAGTTTGGCGATGGGACACTGCACTCTGCTAAATGCAGTGTGAAAATGGCTTAACTCTCCCCTCCTCAAGCAAATTTGGCAAAGGGTAGTAAAGTAACGTCCTATCAGGTCAGATACTTTGATAAACTACTGTTTTGTAGGAGGGAATAAAATGACAGGCATGGGTGGGGTAAAAGACAACAGGGACTAACCACTCAGCTATCATCTTAACATCACAAATACTATTTGGAATTTCTCTTAAATTCAAGACATTAATCTGAATGTGAAATGTTTGGCATCAGCAGGTGTTCATCTCTTCCACACTTTGGATGTCTGCATTCCATGCATGCGTTGCTGCGTCAGTAAAAAGTGAAACTTGTTTTAAAAATGTCATTTTGTTTGTATTCCCTATATATGTACTGAAGAGTGTCTAAAGTAAAGTAAAGTGCAACACAGTCCATCCCTCAGGCTCTGCTTCTCCCCCCACTCAACCAGGTCAACCATTTATGAAAGGGAATCCAAGCTGAAACCACGTGTCGTTCTTGGATTATCCTTGACATTTGATGGCATTTATTTCTCATTACCAAGTCAAGTCACTAAAACATGTGTGTGGCATGCTTTAATAAAGTGAAAATATACAGTACTTGTGTGTTGGGTCGCCTGAAATTAGCTGTTAGACATATCAGCAATGAGCTGGTTGTACTGAATTTTATTTTTTAATGAAGGGTTATTCTCATGGCCATTAGCAGTCAAAAAGATCATGAATTTATTTTATGCACCCCGACTTTAACAAGGTTTTGCTAATATGGATATAACATTTCTAGGAAATTAGACTAATACATTCAATAAATGTAAAATAAGATAAATTAACATATCAGTCAGTCATTAAGACCAGTTGCATAATATGGTGGTAACTAAAAACCTGTACAAGAGTCATATAAAAAAAAAAAAAGTTAAATATATTACCACTTAGTTTTGCTTGTTAAATTAACTCCCTGACAACAGTACCAAAGTTTTATATTTGTGGTTGTTTTGTGGGAGGGTGGACCCAAGTGCAGAGTAAGGAGGCAGAGGCGCTCAAAAGCAATTCAATTGAAAAAAAACAAAAAAGGCAAAAAGGTACTCAAAGTCCAAAAACACAAAATCAACAAAAGGCGTTTTTCAACGAACAAGCCCAGGAACTTTGAGTTCCGGGTAAAAGGAGTTCTTGGTTGTAAAAGTACAGCAGGGATTTTAGAATTATGTTTCCACGGCGTCTTCGAGTTCTCGGTAATTAATTCAAATGAGTTTGATTGAGTCCAGCAGATGTGAAATCAACGCCCCCAAATTTGACCAATCAACCGTGGTCATTGCAGCCAGCCCCCTCAAAGTTCCTGCCTTGCTCAGCAAGACCCTGCTGCTGAGATAGTACTTGGATGCCCCCTAGAGAATTTAATTACCTTGGTAATTGTTGTTGGTGGAAAAACACGAGAACTGAATTTTACCATGGTAAACTGAAAAGTTCTCCAAAAGTTCCAGCGGTGGAAAAACGCCTAATGTCCAACCATATGAGTCAAGGTAACAAACAAATATAAAAGCAGGGAAACCTTAATACAAAGTTGATGAGCCAACGAGTGACACCTGGACAAGACCCACGTGGCTGAGGAAGCTATTTGGATGACAGGAGTGTTGACAAAGCACAGGTGGACATGATAAAGCTTGACGAGACAAAGACATTGACAATTCTTCCTTAAACCACAGACATGGATTGTAAAATTTTAATTTGTTCAATTATGTGCAAAATAACAGTTAATAAAAACACCAGTCACCCCAAGCTACATCACCTAATAATATTTTCCCTAATTCCCTCACATCTAAATGCAAAATCTCAATTCTACTTTAGAACATAACGGAACTTTAAGAACATAAATAAGTAACATAAATTAACGGAAATAAGTCCAAATACTCTTACATTGTGCACATTGAAATGGAATATACTGTATTAACTTATATACTTTGAAGATAACATAAACATTGGCTTCTTTTAAATTTCTTGGACACCGAGGTGCAGCCTTGATAGATACTCATTTTGATCATGTAGCCATAATTATCCATCCTTCCACATTCTCAACTGCTCAATCCTCCAAGGGTTGCGGGGGTGCTGGAGCCTATCTCAGCCAGCTTCGGGCATACATCTTGAACTGGTTGCCAGCAAATCGCAGGGCACACAGAGACGAACAACCATCTAGACCAGTGGTGTCCAAACTAGGGCCCGGTTGACATTTGCGGCCCGCCGTCTATTTTTAAGTGTGGCCCACTGCATATGCTAAAAATGGCATTTGACTCAGTTCAAATAAAATAAAAACAAAAATGTTTTCTAGATGGTCAAAGTAAGAAGGGAGGGTGTTGAAAAACACAGGTGCTATTAAAGGTTATTTTAGTAATAACTAAAGCTAACAAAATAACTAAAACAAAAATTCAAAAAACTATTTCGTTAAACGAAATAAAAAAATGAAAATGCTTTTTAAAAAAACGAAAACTAACAGAAATTACATTTTATGTTTACAAGACTATCAAACTACAATTATAGCAAAAATGTCCTTCGTTTTAGTCTTTGGTGTGATTTTTAGTGGATTTATTTTGGTAGCAACCGGAATAACGACGTTTGAAAGTATGTCACACAGAAGTGACATCATTTAGCAGCAGCCAATAGAAAAGCACCTTCAGATGACATCACTCCCACTGTGTTTTTTAAATATTGCGCACAAGTAATACACATTTAAAAAAATAAAAAAATACAACTAATACTGAAACTAAAACTAAACTAAAACTAAGCATTTATTAAAGAACTAAAACTAATAAAAACAGAACCACCCTGAAAATAATACAAACTAACTAAAATGAAAAATTCCAAAACTATAATAACCCTCTTACAAACAAAATGGTTTATATACTGTAGCATTTTTCTAAATATGCAAAAGCACAAATAAATTCTTTGCACAATTTTTAGGACTAAACACAATTTCTCTTCATAACATTATGTGGCCCTTGCGTCTTTCTGATTTTCTGTATGTGGCCCTCAAATGAAAAAGTTTGGACACCCCTGATCTAGACACACACAAGCACACGCAGGGACAACTCAGAGTGGCCAATTAACCTGCCAATTATGTCTTTGTAAATGTGGGAGGAGACCGAAGTACCCGGAGAACACCCACGCAGGCACGGGGAGAACATGCAAACTCCACCCAGCAAGGCCGAAGCCTGCACTTTACCTGCATCCTCAGCACTGGAAGGTGGACGTGCTAACCAGTCAGTCACCAAGAAGCCCGCCATTATTATTATTATTATTATTATTATTATTTTCCATCATCCCTGGGTGTTGTTCAACAAACTTTATTTGCATCAGCGTCTTCATCGTCTTCATGAGCATGGTAGATGGTTTGCGGCGCACGCACACATGCACATCGACGTGACATCACTCAAGTACACTGAGATGATCGAGCCGGTGAACAGAACTCCGTGGAATACAAATAAATAAAATAATATCGATGGCAACGGATTAGCTACACAAACACACTGGAACGATTCATAAGCACTTTATTAGACTTGTTAACACGTGTTGTAAATTTGACATTAGTAGATGCGAGTGTGGCAACGTGGCATGTTATTTAACATGCGTTTTTTGACGGTTGTGTAGCCTTCATATTTTGGGACCGAAGAACCGTTCCGGATCGCTCCGGTCCCGAATCTTTTTCCGGAACGGACTGGCCCCCTTTCACTCCTGGTTTTAACTCATTCCTATTTACACCTATAAACATTGCACTTAAGATTATATTTGTTTCTCATCCCGTATTTGCACTACACATCTACTGCTAAAACTGCAATATTGCTACTTATTGGCGTCTTGTCTCTGTTTCGCCTAAAATCGGATTTTATTCTGCATAATTTACAGCTTGGTCATGTGGTTACAAGATGGCACCATAGAGTAAATGGATCCTAATGAAGTGTCAGTACATGTTGACTGAAGGTGTCATGACTAGGGTCATGCAAGGCTTATGCTTACCTTCATGATTAGGGTCATGTAAGGGTTATGTTTACTGTCATGACTAGGGTCATGCAAGGGTTATGTTTGGGTCATGACCGTGAGGTCAAGTGTCTGTTTTGAACTGAAGTAACAAACATCTAGTTTCAACTGGTAAGACGCTATGTGATGTCAGAAGCTATGTGATGACAAGAAGCTTTAATCTCTTTATCTGGTCAACAGCCAATCAGATAATTCCATCTCAGTCATTGTTATGGTGGGGGTGTAGTGGATGGACCCAGAGGTGGATGAACCAGGCAGGGAGAAGGATGACAGTAACTAGTGTAACTTTATTGATGGACTGAAACGTGGGTAGCCCTGGCGTGACGAACTGGGGCAAAACTGGCATGACAAAAGGGGGCAGAACTGGCATGACAAATGGGGGCAGATGAGGCATGATGAACGTGGACTGACTCGGCATGGACAGATGCTGATACTTGGCGTGGATGACTAGGAAGACTTGGCGTGGATGACTTGGAAGACTTGGCGTGGAGGACTTGGAAGGCGTGGGTGACTTGGAAGACTTGGCGTGGGTGACTTGGAAGACTTGGCGTGGGTGACTTGGAAGACTTGGCGTGGATGACTCGAAGACTTGGCGTGGCGGGGATGACTCGAAGACTTGGCGTGGCGTGGATGACTTGGCAGACAGACACAACACTGTGATTCTAACACGCAAACATCTAACATGCAAACATCTAACATGCAAACATCTAACATGCAAACATCTAACTTCTAACTTCTAACTTGCAAACATGCAAACAACATGCAATGCTCCCACACCCACGTGAGACAAACACCACTCCCTTATACCAACACTAATGACACTAACAGGACACACCTGGGAGACACAGCAGGTAGAGGGCGCTAATTAGGTCACACAAACGGGGAGGGAAGGCACACACAGGTGGACAAGGTTAACAGTGACGAGACTAGGGGAGATAAAACTGGGCAGAAGACAACAAACACCCAAAACCAAACTAAAACCCAACCACCCAACACAGAAACATGACAGTTATGTTACCCACATGTCTTGCCACAACCAATCGGATCGATTTACTGTCTATATAAGCCTGTCTGAGAAGTGTGTGTTTTTGTCGGATTATTACCTCTGTTCCTCTGTGCAACTCTCGTTCTTTCTCGTCTAGCCAAGTTTGTTCCACGCCTCTCGATGTGAATAAATAGTTAAGGTCTTATTTGTGTCTGCGTTTTTGGGATCCAAGCTCAGGACATAACAAAAAGTACTGATACTTCATGGGGCTTCATCTCACCATCACCAGAAATTATTGTGAAAAAGACAGATAGAACATTTTGCAGTGGTGTAGAACTATACTTTATTATGTTGAATGATGTTCCTTTTCAATGTATTATTTATGTAGCTAAAGTGGGCCATTTAATGTTATAAGTCGACTTGCATGGATATTTGTCAAACAGTGCCAATAAGATACTTTAAGAATGGCTTTGCTTTATACGCACAAAAATCTCAGTTAGATAACATTCATTGTAGCCAATCACTCTGGTGCAAGAAACTTTGCTGTGATACTAATTGGACCACCTCTGTTTTATCTCCCCAACACTAAACTCAAAGCACTGTGCATTCTCAGCTCTCGACCAACTGGAAATTGTGCATGTTTTACTTTGGTTATAAATTATTCATACAGTGCATACTACAGAGTGGGTTGGTATGTGTGAAAAGATGGAGTGATTTCTTGAACAAAATGAGAATGAAAAGAGTAATTGCTTTGTAAATTTCTACTTACTATGTGCAACAGGCAGACACCCAATCTCATAATTCATCAGCAATTGTGGTTCTTTCTCCTGCGATGCCCCTGAGACACAACTTACGTGATTATGGTGTTACTTTGTGGGGTTTAGATGATGTAAGTACATTATGACTTGAAGTTTGTTGTTAGTATTGATGTCCATACACAGCTGGCTTACAGCAAACAGTGGTACTATTATTGCTTTACGTATAACACATTACTTGCAACTGTTAAATTATGATTTCCCAAAAAAATTAGGGAAATACTCCAATGATTTACATAGTCGGCAACTTTTTCAGTTTTGGACCATTTTATTTAAAATGAAGGTAAACTCAAAAAGAACGCTGTCTGTACTTAAGTAAATTATAGGACTTTAAATAATTTTTCCATTTTCCATTCCGAATTCCATCAACCCTTCTCCAGGAGGTAAAAAAACAAACAAAAAAACCCCACATAATTTCCTCCGGAAATATTACCGCATTTCTGTAAAAAAATAAAAATCAGTTGGAAGCAGGCATAAGTGTTTGCAATGTGCTCTTGAAGGTTATACTCTCAATTTCAAACTGACACAATGAAAGGCAGTGAATCCTGGCTAAATGCGGTTCATCGTTTGGGCCCCCAGTCGCACATTTTTTTTTTTTCAATTACTGTATCTATACATATAGTTTTTATCAGTTTTTACAGCAAGTCTGACTTGAGAGTGTTAGTATAAAATCTTCCGCCCCATGGATGCTTTGTTCTACTGAATCGAGATGCAGGATGACGGAGAGGTCTCCTACAAGTGTACACTCCAGTTATAGCAGTGCTTCTCAAATAGTGGGGCGGGCCCCCCCAAGGGGGCGCGAGGCTTCGTCAAGGGGGGCGCGTTTGACCTCGGGGAACATGTTTTTTATTTTTATTTATTTGTATTTTTTTTACTGTCTTAGAATAAAGTGCAATTGCACCTCCACTACATTAGGGGGCAGTGGCGCTCTCATTCATTGGTAGAGTGTGCGCAGGGAGCATTCGCTCGGTGGTGTGGGGGTTTTGTTTGCACTGAGCATGCGCGCTTTGCACACAGCACAGAGATGTTTTCTTCTTCGGGGGTTGGGGGGGGGCATGACAGAAAATAATTGAGAAGCACTGAGTTATAGTCAATTTTCCCACACTGCAGCGAGAATATATCCCCAACTATTTTTGTAAATTGTGTGCTAATATGCCGACAAGTAAAGCCACTAAAATTATATATATATATATATATATATATATATATATATATATATATATATATATATATATTATGTTACCCCCACCCCTTAAGGTTAGCATTTTACTAATGAAAAGTTTTGGACTAGGATTTCTGATCCTGCTTGTAAATGTGTCATTTTTTTTTGTTTTTTTTAATAATGATAAATACGTTTTCTGAAATTCTCATGCACTCCTGCCTTGCCTGCTTCCCTGCTCTTAGATTGACTCGCGTCTCGTGATTCTCGATGCATTCTCGTTGTTTTTCGTTTAGTCAAGTTATGTGAATAAATAGTTAAAACCGTATTTGTGTCTGCGCTTTGGGGTCCAACCTTAAGCAGATAATAGCACCACACTTTTACATAGCTCAACTTCAACTACTTGGGTGGGAAAGTGTAGAGTGGGCTGTCCACTGCACCAATCTGGACGGTCATTGGATAAATGCTTTACTTTTTCCTGCCAATCGGACGGTCAGAATCTCTTGGGGTCTGTGGGAAAGCGGACTGGCCGGGACGCTTGGCTTACGCATCATGATTGGATGATCTGTCTGAGGTGGAATCCTCTTTGATTGACTGTGAAATAAACGAATCGGGAGTCTTAGAATATAAATCTGTGACAGCAGTTTTTTTCATTCCGTTGTTCTGAACTGACCGGAGCCTTTTTTATTTATTTTTTTATAATACACGAGGGGAGATCTTGCAGTTTGCCTGTATAAATGCATTATGAGCGTGCCAGTCTCATCTCTCCAAGCCCCGCAGGTCAATTTGCTTCCGCAATGTCAAACATGTGCACGCTCCAACCGCCCTGATTTTAATGCAAATGAGGGATGCCACTGTAATTGGCCGGGAGTCGACTACATCCCAGCCTACAGCGGCGCACAATGTCACCGACGCCCTCTTATGCCCAATTCTACCTGAACAAAGTCAAGAAAATTAACCTTGTCCGCAAGTTGAATTCCCCAAGAATCCATCGTCTCAGAGCCCGCAAAGCTGCCGCGTGGCCCAATCAGCTCGAAGTATTGTATTGCATGTTCCACCTTTTCACGAACAGACCCAGATTAATATTGTGGAGAACTCCTTTGAGTGATTCACATCATCAATCCCGACTTGCCACCTTATAGAAAAATACCAAGAGAAAGAAATCTGCTCCCATGCGCACAGTTAGAATGCAATTTGCACTTCACTTGCACTGGGCATGAAAATCAGGCCCAATAAATCAAGCTAATCTTGAATAGGTTACAGCTGTAAACAAACCGAGTAGCAATCTGACACGTCAAGGTCATTCAATGAGGTGATTCCTTTCCACTATGTTGTTCCATTACATTATAATTCGAAAATGTATAACTGGAACTTTCCTGACTTTGTTCCCTACTTTGAGCAATTCTGTGTTTCTACTAAGGACACTAATGGTTATCATTAATAACCTGCGAGAGGAATAACGGTATGCCTGTGCATGTGCTTGTACATGAGCTATCTTATAATTGGCTTGGACTTTATGGCTATTTCAAGTCGTTGTGGATATTAGCATATGCTGTGTCAATGAGATATGGTGAACTGAATTATCACATAAAAAAAAAAAATATGCCCACGAGCTTGTACATCAACAGTCGTGTCATAACCAGGCCCATTTCTATTAGCTATGGTCAGTGCAGTGCGATGTGCCTCTTGTGACTGCACCCTCTCCTAATGTTTGGACTTATTCATGCAATTTCACTTCAATGGCAAAAACAGAGCTTGTTGTTAAACGATTGAGGAGTTAAAGGATTTTTAGCCGAAAAGAATCAGACTTTAAATCTATATTATATGGTGGTTGAAGGTATGATTGTCATCATAATAAACAATATCAAGCAATGAAAGTTTTGAAATGAAAACAGTCATTGCTTTTACTTATCAAGCAAATTATTGATTAGTTGTTTTTCACAAGTTTTTAGAAATTGTGATGTGATCAATTTTGTTGACACAAAGACTAAACTAGGCATGAACCATTTCTCACTGAAACCTGACATGCTATTGGAAGGCATAGTAATAAATAAATCCATTACAGAACAATTTACACAATGACGTGTACTGCTGTAATCACAGCTATAAAATTAATTGACAGGGAGCCCATTTCAGTTTAGTGCAAGCAGGCACATAGGATTTACGACGCTCATAAATGGAGAAAAAAAACTCCCATGGCATGTTCTTTAGTTATATTGGTGGACATTGTGATTAATATTGTTTCTCTATTGTTCAGCACTTCCTAGAATACTATTAGTGTGTTTAATTATAAAAGGTTTTTCATTAGACAACTCGGACCATCTGAGTAGAGAGAAAGAATGATGAAAAAAAGATATTTACGGTACTTACTTTTGTGGGCACTGGTTTTCCATCTATTTTTGTCTGAGCTTATCTGCCGCACAATTACCTACTCTTGTCTCACCTTCACCATGACTGATCTATGCTTGCTGTACAGCCACACAAAGCTGAATCCAATTTGTTATCAGTTAATGGTGAATGCAGGTTGAAATTTAGGGATGTGACAACAATCAATACATTGTGCAAGCTATGAAAATTATTTTCTCAAGACAGTGATCATATTATTTAAATTATTCTGTGGTGGAGTGTTTGCCTTGGTTGTGCAACAACAATTGGAGATAATGAACTACTTATGGAATGTTGGCATTTTAAAGCTTTTTCATTATTCCTGAGGGGTACTGATAATTTAAAGTTAAAGTACAGGGTGTTCCAAAATGGTTGACCCCATTGCGTAGGCCAATAATTTTGTCAATTTTCGTTGGAATAACCTCAAATTTTCACAGCTTGTATAGAAACGTTTCAAGTTTTTGTGTGTAACGTTTGGCATTTCTATCTTTTCAGGTTAAGAAATGCCGTTCACGTAAAAAAAATAATAATAATTTTTGCGTGTTTAGAGTATGCTCGGACTCAGTCACCAAAGACAGTGCACCGTGCTTTCTTCACAAATTTAGCAAAGAAGGCACCAACTACAAAACAAATTAGGACTTGGCACCAAAAATTTCAAGAAAAGGGCCCATTTTGGCACGAGCTCGAATACCGACTGGGCGTGTGCAGAGTCACAGGCGGCGCTCATATTGAACATTTATGAAAATATGTCATAGAACCAACAAATATTTGTACTTTTCTTTGTAAATTTAACCAATAAACCTATGACCTTCAACATAAAGTGCATTTAGTTTCATTAAGATCCATCTGTCATGATTGGGTTTTGTGCATGGCAGGTCTTTGGGGTTTTTTTCTTCCTCTTGGCAGGTCAGGTGGGTGTGGCTGGCAGCTAAAGGGACACACCTGGGCTCAATCAGACAATCAACTGTCCTGGATAAGAAGCCTGGTCTGCACCCAGGCTGATGCTAGAGAATTCCATCCTGTGTGGTAGTGCTATACAGCATTTTGTCTAGTGTGAATAATGTTTGCCTTATGTGACCAAGAAGCCTTTTTTTTTTAACCTGTTTTGCCCTGGATCTTTGTCTTGTTTGTTTTTTTGTTATAGTCTTCTTTGCCAAGATTCTGCAGCCAGCCCACCCTCTCCCAGCCTGATTGCCTGCCTCCTGACCTTTTTTGTTTTTGAGATTTTGCCAGACCTCAGCAAAATAAACTTGTTTTCTACTACTTGTTGCCTCTGCATTCCGGGGTCCAACCTCGGACAATCCATAACACCATCAAGTAGTTTCCGAGATATGGGCATTTAGAACGGGGTCAACCGTTTTGGAACACCCTGTGTACCACTGGATCACATTTTTAGTATAAATCAGGGGGCACCAGGTAACTAGGGTACCCACCTTGGATTTATTTTTTATTTTTTGAGAAAAATGGATACACATACTGTGGTATCATGGAGGGGGTCTGAATTTTCCTCATAGGTGCATATACACTGTGAGAGTCACAATCTAAAATAAAAAAATCGGAAAATCATATTGTATGATTTTTAAAGAATGTATTTGTATGTTAGTGCTGGAGATAAGTATTTCAACACATGCCAATCAGCAAGAAATCTGTCCCTTAAACACCTGTTACTGTGCCTTCAAAACGTCCACCTCTGATCCACTTATTAATATAACTTAGCAGCACCTTTTTGAGGTTAAGTGCAAAACACATGTGCAACTCACAATCTGTCAGACAAGTAGATAACTGCTACCATCGGCACAACCAAAGAGCTTTCAAAAGACACCAGGGACAAAATGGTAGACCTCTCCACAAGGGTGAAATGGGCCATGTGTCATGTGCTTTTAACTATTTATTCACATCGAGAGGCATGGAACAAATTTGACTAGACGAGAAACAAAGAGAGTTGCACAGAGAGACAGTGGTAACAGAAGTAATAATCTGACAAAGACACACATTTCTCAGGAGGCCTATATAGACAAGGAATCAATCTGATTGGTTGTGGCTAGACATTTGGGAAACAGGACTGACATGGAATTATCTGATTGGCTGTTGACCAGGTAAAGTGATTAAAAATTCTTGACATCACATAGCCCTTGACATCATATAACATCACATAGCCTAAAACCAGTTGAAACTAGATGCTAGTTGCATCAGTTCAAAACAGACACTTGTTACATCAATACATAACAGACACTTGACCTCACGGTCCTGAACCCAACTTAACAGGTCATGAACTCAAACTTGACCCTGGCGTGACCCCAGAAAATGACACCATGGGGCAATTGGTTCAAGGTAAACTTTATTATCCCCGAGGGGGCAATTCCTTTTACAGCGAGCAGTCAACATGAGAAAAAATTGCCGAGCAGCTTGGTGAAAAAAGAACAACTGTTGGAGCAATTGCTAGAAAACAGAAGACAGTTATGACTGTCAACCTCTCCTTGGACTGGGGCTCCATGCAAGATTAAATTTGTGGGGTACCAGTGATGCTAAGAAAGGCCAGGAATCAGCCAAGAACTACACAACGCAGGAGCTGTTCAATGACCTGCAGAGAGCTTGGACCATTGTTTCAAATTGGTAATACACTAAGATGTCATGGTATAAAATCATGCATCGCATGCAAGGTTCCCCTGCTTAAGTCAGCACATGTCCTGGCTCCTTTGAAGTTTGGCAAAGACCATCTGGATGATCCAAAGGATGTGGTCAGATGAGACCTAGAATTTTTTTGGTGTACTCTTAACTCCACGTGACATGTCTGGAGGAAGACCAAGGACAAGCACCATTCCAAGAACACCATCCCTACTGTGAAGTATGGAGGTGGAAGTGTCATGCTTTGGGGTTGTTTTTCTGCACAGGGGACAGGATGACTTCAGACGTATTAAAGGGATAGTTAGGGATTTTTGACATGAGTCTGTATGGCATCCTCACCTACAGGGTTGTGCAATCAGCACTGACTTACCGCTGACAGCGTCCTGTTACCCGAGATCTGGTCCAGTTTTGGTCTAGACGAAAGTAATCCGGCAAGTTGGCTGGGGTCATCAAAATAAATCGTTTTTCATCTAAAAAACAATGTGCGTTCAAAAGAGTGATAAATTTGCATCACAAAACCTCAAACTATAAAAAAAAGTCAGACTCCATTACCGCCAGGTACTATTTTTCTGGGTATTATTTGGGGTTTCTCCCCTTGTGCCAAGGTTACGTGCATGTTGGCTGTGTATCTGTGCACGAGGTTAAGGCGCAGCACACCGGAATGTTGCTAGGGGCAACACAGTTAACACTTGTGTGGAGAGATGCACCGGAACATCTCAGATAGATTGCAAAGCATATTATTGACTGTGGATGTTCCCTAGTAGTTCAAATTACAACTCAGTCACATCAAGAGATCTTTTATACTGTCATTTTCATTAGTTTAATCCTGCTCATGCACATAATTGTGTGCATTCTTTCTGTTTCTTTATGTAGCTGCCCAGCGAGAGGCAGACAGAGCCGCAAGCAAGTGCCACAACATGATAATCCACACCAAAGTTTAACACTAACCATGCAAACATAAAAAAAACAAAAACAAAAAAAAACCTTTTGTTCTTTCGGCGCTTGCAATTGACCTGCTTCCCACCGCTTCAGTCACTGTAATTTGTCTCATCTGACATCCTCCCGCCTGCCTTTCCATTCATCTGATGTTCTTAGCAGTGGCAAAATGTTTATCAATTGAGGACTTTCTTTTATATTCTATGTTGCACGGTGTACAAAATATTTTGCCCCCGCTTTCATAATTGTAATATAGTGGGGAATTGAGTAGTAGCAGAAGATATAGCTGTTAAGTGCTGAAGGTTGGATCCCAAAGTGGAGACACAAATAAGATTTTTAACTATTTATTCACATCTAAAGGCGTGGAACAAACTTGACTAGACGAGAAACAAAGAGAGCTACACAGAGGAACAGAAAGCAATAATCCGGCAAACACAAACACTTCTCAGAAAGCTACTACAGACAGTGAATCGATCTGATTGGTTGTCACTAAGTAAAGTAGTAAAGATTTCATTAACAGGTCCTGACATCACGTAACATCACATAGCGTCTTTCCAGTTGAGACCAGATGATGGTTACATCAATTCAATGTTACATCAGTACAAAACCTCACGGTCCTGACCTCACGGTCATGAACCCAAACTTAACAGGTCATGAACTCAACCTTAACCCTGGCGTGACCCAGACATGACAATAGCTAGCTCGGCTAATTGATAACATCTGGTAACTACATTTCAGTTACAAAAATCTTACCTGTGCCATTTTTATTGTGATAAATTACTTCGACATGTGATGCAAATATTTAACACAACCAGGTTCCAGTTTTATTTGCGTACAGCAACAGCGCCAGCTTCGGGGCACTCCCAATTGGCTGACATTTGGTTTCACACCACAACCATGTGGTGAATTCTATGTTGGGGCGGCATGGCTCAGTGATAGTGTGGTCATCTCCCAAGCCAACGGTTGTGGGTTCGATCCTCAACCCATGTTGAAGTGTCCTTGAGCAAGATACTGAGCTCACAGTTGTTCCTGATGATATTATTAGTAAGTAAAATAAGGAAATAGTGTTAAAGTACTTTAGGGTAGATTCACTAAAGGTTTGCGTAGCCTTTGCGCTGCGCTAACCGGTAAAAATGGAGCAATCCGGGAGCGCCTAATTCACTAAACATGCGCAGATGGGGAAATCTGTCACTAAGTGCGCTGCCAACCAGATGCGCCCCGGTGCGCCGGCGGTATTTGAGCGTATGTAAATTAGGTAATTTGCTTAATAACAAATAACGTATATGGAAGGCCGGTGTAAACTTGGCGCTTCCTCGAACCTGGGGTCATGACAGCAGTGCATGGTGCCCGACGGCCCTTCCCCCCCAGGCTGATCGCAGAGAGAGAGCTGATCGGCAATGGTTTGGGTAGGCTCAAGCACCCTTGCGACCCTTGTGAGGAGTAAGCGGTTAAATTTCATGAACTTTTTCCTGTTTGTGAACTTTACCAATTGTTAAAGGGATAGTTCAGATTTTTTTTACATCAATCTCTATTTCATCGTCACCTCCAGTTTGTGCGATCATCACTGACTTAGCCCTGACAGCGTTCTGTGACACGAGTTCTGGTCCGGTGTTGGTCGAGAGAAAAATAGTCCAGCAAGTTGCATTAAATGCATGTACGCAATTGCATGCATCCGTGTATTGCTCAAAACGTAACAGCATCATATCAATTGGGTGCAATTCAGCAATTATTAATTAATTAAAGGCAAATTACTTTTGTTTTATCTAAAGTCCCGTCGGGGTGTTTTTTAAAGCGAAATTTACCACCGAGCACACCAACTGGAATCACCCCGCTCATCTTGGAACAACAGGCGTAGGAAAGGCCGTGCATTGACCTAATCACTGACCTGCGCAGCCTTCAATGTAACCATCCGCGGTTACGTTCAAGGCTCAAGTGCGGTCCCTTTAAGGACGTGCCATGGTTGAAACTATCAAGGAAGCCATATATATATATATATAATATATATATATATATATAATATATATATCCATCCATCCATTTTCTTGACCGCTTATTCCTCACAAGGGTCGCGGGGGGTGCTGGCGCCTATCTCAGCTGGCTCTGGGCAGCAGGCGGGGAACACCCTGGACTGGTTGCCAGCCAATCGCAGGGCACACAGAGACGAACAACCATCCACACTCACAAACTGGAGTCCTCAGAACTGGGAGGCAGACGTGCTAACCACTCCTCCACCGTGCCGCCTATATATATATATATATATATATATATATATAGAGAGAGAGAGAGAGAGAGAGAGAGAGAGAGAGAGAGAGAGAGCAAAATACAAATCTTCAATAGAAAAAGGTTTGAACAGCATTCATCAAAAGAGGGCATCCTGTGTTGTGTCAGTCTGTCAGCATGCAACTAAATGGGGGCAAACAAGTCATCTGACTATAAATCCACGGCTTCATCCCATTTGCCAAGTGCACGCTCACAAAACAAGGTTAATGTTTTGCTGCTGTGCAAGGTTCCTGACATAACGAGCCGCAGGGCTTGGATGATGCATAACTGCTTAATGCTATCTCCTAATCTAACCTCAGTTACAATTTAGCCAGAGCATCTCATCTAAGGGCAACACACTGTCATTCTGCTTTGTACATGCACCCGCCAAACCAATGCAAAGCAACCTTGGGAGTGAAGATGTACAAAATCTGCTCAGAAATACACACTTATTGTAATTTATTAGTCAAACAGCCAAATCATTCAAGCATTTCCCATTTTGTAATATTTGACTGTTTCAAAATTACTTAAATGTGGCACATTTTCAGTAAATTGGGTCCAAGGTGAAACAACATTACATTGCTCAAAAGATAACAGGAACACAGTCCAACTCCATCCATCCATTTTCTTACTTGAATAATACTCATGAAAGTGCATGAACTTGAAACAGGAACATGTTTCTTTGTTTCTGTTTCTCTGTTTTTACAATACATAAATTGGTGTAGTATAACAAATTACACCTGCAGGCTGGTTGCAACTATATAACATTTTCTATTTTCTCAAGTACCAGAGCTGAACTACAGTCATGCAGATAGGCTTTTTTGCTCTGGCATATTCTTTCTCAAAGTATGACGAGGCACTAAGATGGCGCTTTTCCACCAGACCGGTTCCACACCGAAGTAACATTTTTCGTCCCCGGATGTTAGCGTCTCCATGGGACATTTTCAGGGCCGAGCGGTTCCGTTGTAACCGCTGTTTAGAACTCTTTCGGCAGTGGTTCTGCTGTGCCGGTCCATGTTGTCACCTGTCTGATTGGCCGACAGCAATGCAGCAAGCAACGCCGTGGCACACGCCCACTTCTTTGTTTTAAGCGAGAAGAGTAAGAGGCGCCCACCAGTCTCACCAAAGTCATAAAAATACAGTATATACAATAAATATAATGATGTTTTGCAACAACGCTGAACTATATTTAGAATTTAAAAGGTACTTGTGGATGGATTTGTAATTTTTGTGGTTTTGAAAAACATCGCGATTGCCAACGCTGGCTGGTCGTGTGTTCCTTCACTCAAGCTCCAGCAGCAGAGCTCTCCATTCACAAATAAGTTCACGAGCCGGTCGTGAATCGCAATATTTCATCCATGGTGGTCCATATTAAATTGTAAATATGGTTCAATGTTGGCACGACTTGCCACTCGTAAAGTGTTACGGCAGATCCACACGCACTGCGGGAGTGCAAGCTTGGCTTGGGGTAGCTGGGCTGAAGGAACTGTAGAACTGCTGGCTTTCTCCTTACCTGTCGGTTTTGCTTCGAGTTGTATCGCGCTGTGCTGTGACAAGTGTTTCCTCAAATTGGATGTGGAGTTTTTAGCCAGCGCAAAGTTTGCAACGCACTGAGAGGGTTTGCAATGCACTGAGAGGGTTTTGTGATCCGTTTGTGGAGGTCCTCCTGCTTCTTCCATTGTTTACGTTGTGATGAGGTAGGTAGTGTCTATTGTTTTGGCCAGACTCGTCATTAGCGCTCGCCTCTCACACATGTTGGTAGACGTGACCCACTCCCAAACGCACGAAAAACATGTTCTCCTCGAAATTATCTTCGAAATGGACAACAAATTTCTGCATTCAACAGACATTACAACAGGGGTGTCCAAACTTTTTCCTTTGAGGGCCACATACAGAATAATCGAAGGATGCTAAGGGCCATTTTTAAATTATCTGACTTTATTAAACATGCCTGCGATTGGCTGGCAACCGGTTCAGGGTGTACCCCGCCTACCGCCCGAAGCCAGCTGGAATAGGCTCCAGCACCCCCGCGACCCTTGTGAGGAAAAGCGGTTAAGAAAATGGATGGATGGATATTAAACACGGTGAAACAATGTACGATAGTTTCGCTGTTTTTTTTGTGTGTATGTTTTTTTTTAGTTATTTTAAACAGGACAGTTTGGGATTTTTCTTTATTTTGGGGTGGCCCACACCCCTGTATCCCACAATAATAGATCCGCCCCTGTCATGTTTTGGTTTGGTGGGGGTGGGATTTTGTTTTCTTTTGGTGTTTTTGGTTGTCATGTATTCCTTGTCTCTTCCTTTGTCCCGTTATGTGTAATCACGTCCACCTGAGTGTGTCTTCCCTTCCCACTGTGTTGACCAATCAGCTCCCTTGCCACTTGTGTCTTGCCCAGCTGTGTCTAGTCATTGTCAATTAGTCTGTGTGTATTTAGTCACCTGTTTTCCGTTCAGTTCTTGTTGAGTCATTGTGCCTGTTGTTGTTCCTGTCCCTGTTATCCATGCCATGCCTTGTGTTTGTTTTTGATCGTGTTAATTTTTTCCATAATCCCTGGTTTACATTTTTTGTTAATTAAACCCATTTTTTACTTTCATCCCTGCCTTGCCCTGTTTTTGTTGCCCCTGCATTTGGGTCCTGCCTCCAACACCCCCCCCATCGTGATAGCCCCAGCCCTGAACCAATCTCCACATTCAGAATCAAAGGAAGAGTAATCGGTGATAAAATGACAAATTTTAAAGCAGTTTTTACTTGAGGAGCTTAGTTAATCATTAATGTGATATGTTCACAAATTAGACCTTGACACAGACATTGGAACGTGGAAGAAAACATTTTTGCTCCTGGAACTGAAATATCTGACTTAATTCATTAAATTACAAAGAGAAATATTTCTGTTTTAGATTTAAATAGTTTCTTTGTATATCTAGAAAAGCAGGCTATGTCAAAAGTAATTTTTTGATATGCTGAGGGCCGCTAGAAATTGGATGGTGGGCTGCAAATGGCCCCCGGGTCGTAGTTTGGACACCACTGCATTACAAGGTAATAAAAAAAGTAACATACAGCCACTTTGGAAAGTAACTTTAATCAGATTACTGGTTGGGAACAATGAACGCATTAGATTGCTCGTTATTGAAAGAAAGTAATCAGATTAAAATAACGTCTTACTTAGAAACGGGAAGGGGGGGTGCTCTAGTATTGTACAGGGGGGCAAATTTGAAGGCGGGCCGGGAATCACTGCTTTAGGGGCTCCGTAGTGTTTCAATGCAGAATGCCAAAAAATTCTGCACACATTGTCCCACATTATTATTATTTATTTATTTTTATTTATTTTATTTTTTTAGGTGGAGCTCTACACACTGGCCAGTTAATTATTGTCCAAACTTTAACAATTCCACGTTACATTGTAATGGGAAAGGGGGAAACATCAATTCCAAAATAATAAATGTCTCATTTGCATTGTTAATTCTTGCTGCACTGCTTTGTGAGGCTTAACTCAGTTGTTTAATTCGTGGCAAGTTTTATGTCATAATGACGTCATACTGTAAACATAGATGCTATCAGCATGAAAGCTTCACTGTCAGAGACTGAACATCAGAAACACTATCCCTGAGGTTGCATCCAAAGTCCAATTGTATGAATGACCCACAATCAGGAGCCCCGAGGCACATTGCCCTTTACGGTCCATTTGTTCATCGGATATGCCAACAGTATTCTTTCCTTCAAGCCACTGTAGCCTGTCCTCCTTTGCTTCCAAGTTGTTAAACCCTTCCATTCAAGCGTGCATCAAAACATGCTGCTAAGATAACCCAGGGTTCACCAATTCCGGTCCTCGAAGGTCCGGAGTCCTGCAGGTTTGAGATGTTTCCGCCTATCAACACACCTGATACTAAAGATCAGGCTCGTTATCAGGCATGCTGATGAGCTGATGAAATTAATCAGGTGTACTCGTGGGCGGAAACATCTAAAACCTGCAGGACTCCGGACCTTGAGGGCCGGAATTGGTGAACCCTGACCTAACCTATTAGCGAACAAGCGAATTAACATGTTTTGTCCATCAAATGATGAAACATAAGTTCATAACGAGTAAACGCTTCACAAGGTAAACGAGAAGCCCCACTTGAGTTCCTAACTGGAAAGCACCACAAAAAAAAGATGACATTTCCATGTAATTTTGGATGCAATGGATGGCTTTGAATTTAGACACCACTGCATGCTCCAGTGTCATACGCACCAATTACTACACCGAATCATTTTTTTTTCTGTCTTGAACTTAACATGCAGTCAAGCACTGCAGCTGCCTTCTTCACCTGCTCTTTCTTTTCCACTCTTTCCATCCACATTAGGCCTGTGGCCGTCTCTTCCTTCCTCACCTCCTGTCCCTCGATAGCAGTGTAACATTTTACCCTGGCCATGAATTTTACATGATCGTTCATCTCTGCACCAAGATGCCTCACTCTACACCACTCATCCACTCACACGATCCCACTTTGCACACTGTGGCCACACCCTCCTCCCGCCCTCATTAAAGATCGATGTTAAATAAATGTTTCAGGGAGATTTTTTTTTAATTTATTTATTATTATTATTTTAACAGGGGGCATACCATAATTTGCAGGCATACAAATCCAGAGACCACTCTAATAAATATGGCTAGAGCATGACCCACTACAAGTTATGAATAAGTAAGAAGACAAAGGCAGGAAAAATCAGCATTCGAGTGGAATCAGGTTGTGGAGGAAGACGAGATAAAGATCAGCAATAAGAAGGTGGACAGGGTTGCATGAAACACAACCTCGTCAGCTACTTCGTATTATTTACTCACAAAATGTGTTGTTCAATGTGTAAAGATGAGCAGATATTTGACTTTACTGTAACAGATGGTTTACAGTAAGCATAAAGCGAGAGCTAATTCTGCACAAAGGAGATGCCAAAAGAAAGAAAAATGCTGAATATCGTACATTTCAGCAAGAATGAACAGAGGGATGTTGCCTTTGTGTAGAGAGCAGCTTCTGTGCTGTGTCTAAGATGCAGTGAAAAAATTCCGTCAGTCTAAAGCGGCACTTCGACACGCGCCACACATTTCCATCAAAAATATCCAGCGGAGGGATAGCAGGAAGAAGCCATGCCAAGAGCTACTGTACAGAGTGCAAGCGAGTCAGCAGCAACTCCATATGGATCCGGCAAGTTGACTGGAATTTGACTAGCTCTGCTGGGTCTTCAGTAAAAGTGTGGAATAGAAAGCCATTCACAGATGGGGAGATTGCCAAAACGTTCATGCTTGATCATGATAAAGCCAACAAACTTTTTGACAACTTTCCGAATGAAGATAAAATAATCAAACAAATAAAAGACATGCCTATGTTAGCAAGAATTGTTCACGACCGTAAGAGGAGGAAACACAATTGGAGGACATAAATTCAGCGGCATACTTTTCCCTCGCTTTGGATTAATCGACAGATGTACCTTTTTAGACTGTATGAAAAGGCACAGTCTCAGTTACGGGTGCTATTTTTGTATTTAACACACATAAAGGCGCGCACCGCACTATTGGGCGCAAGCACAGTTAAACATATGCTAGCCCAAAACATAAGGTAGCATGCTTTCACGCTAAAACATACGCTAAGCATGCGTGCTAGCGTGTTTTTTTTTCAAAGGTAACGGAGCAAAACTGAGTTTGGTTGTTATTTTATTGAAGTATTTAACAATGTAAACAGTGAGTTCGGTTGTAGTTTAAATTATTAGCAGGGTTGCCACTGACGCAATTTCTCGCATTTCTCTCATACTCATGATTTACAATTATTTGTTGCACGAAGAAAAAGTATCTTTAACAAGGATGGAAAAATGTAATTTCCAATTCAATTTATAATTAAGGTTAAGAGTCTTGAGTGCCAAATCCAATAAGAATGAATGGACTTCGGCAGCTGTTAGTGCCATAAGTTGCTCTTCATTTGCATGTGCAGTTTGCTCCATCTAAACGGCCTAGGCACCCAGTATATTACTGTAATCACATATATATATATATATATATATATATAATTTTGAATGTGTCTGTACATTCACACAAGCTTCTTTCAAGCGTTCCTTGGACTACGGTGAGCAACATCCACAAACTCACAATACCACTTATTCACCATAACGAGAAGTTACCAGCGGCCATCTTACGTTGCTACCTACTAGGCTCACCAAACTTGAAAATATTGATTTTCCTGCAGCCTTTTCATGTTATATATTGTCTCTATGGTGAAAATGCCACCGTGTGTGGTGTATGGTTGTTCCAAAAAGTCTGCAAGAGCCCTACATGCACATTTCATTGGTAAAATGCATTTATACAGTTTCTCTTCTAGCCTAAGCTATTTCTGTAAGTGCTACTCAAGGATTTGTCCGCATCATACTGTCAGAACCATGAACAATGAAATTAAAGCAAAGCCCATCAGGACAAAATTGGCTTGAAATGTAAACCTGTTAGTCCATTTCCATTTATATACAGTAAGTCCTTGGCAACACCAGGCATACACATGGCCAATTTAACCCAGTGTCACATCTTTCCAAAACCTGAGATCATAAATTACATGATGTATGTTCCAAAAAAATTAAAATCACTTGTATATCAGATTTGTGACACGATTACAATTAACCCCGGTTTGTTACTTGTTTTTAATCACACAGGTCATTTTAAGCATAATTAAGTATCAAAACAATTTGTATAAATATGGGCACCCATCGTCAGGGGTGCAACTACCTGCTTTCTGAGGGGTATGCAGACAAAAAGCACCCCCCCCCCCCCCATCCCCCAAGAAAAAGAAAATAAGAAAATTGCCAACCATTTAATTTATGAGGTTTTGACACGATGCCAGAAATATTACAGCAAGTGAGCAGTGTTTTTTGATTTTCCAATGTTCGTTCATTGTTCTATTGCATCAACAAGCATTTTTTTTTTTAAAGTTAGTTATATTACGTAGGTCGTAGGTTGTTGCAATCTTTAGGTTGTTGCATTCTATTAGTTCACGAATAGATGGCACTAAATTATACACACTGTCTCTTTAATCAAAAACAGTTGCCAGACAAGAAAGTTTCTAGTCCGGACGAGAAAGTTTCTTGTCTGGACAAGAAACATATATATATATTTTTTCCCATGTCACTTTAGGGGTCCGTATTAAAGTGAATGTTATATTTTTTAATTATTATTTTAGTATTAAATGAATTTACATTTATTTTCATTTCCACAAACAACAGAACAAAAGTACCGAAATTGGTATTGTTCAGTATCGGTATCGATAGATACCCCAGCACGGACAATTGGAATCGAACCGGTTCAAATGCGAAAGGTAACCATCCCTACTTGAACGCAGCACGTGCTCTTTTTTTCAACATCCATCCACGGTCCGATAAATATAGCAAATACGTTAGCATTTTCGCAACGTTTTTCTTGACGCCGTCATAAAATGTTGAACATTAAAACTTGCCATCCTTTCTTTCTAGGCTCACATGTCCACGATAAAACAAAACAATCTTTGCCTGTAGACCCCAAGGTACATAATACACTGTCCTTGCATGTCTTAGCTCATGAGGTGAGGGATGCAGGCATAACCAATTTCCATAAAGGGGAAAACAACTCAGCTCATCCGTGCTCAGCAAACGCACTCTCCTCTCTCTGGACTGTAGTGCTGCAAAACAATTAAAGTTTGATTATGTTAGCTCAAACCTCAGTTGTCTGCAGTGAATTAGATGGGAGTGGTGAGGACATCCAGTCCTGTGACATCAAGGTTTTTACAGGAAGATAGATTAAGATGTTATTAAAGTGGAAGTCAAGTCAAACATTTTCTTCACAATTTTATGTTCTTTCCGCTGCCACTAGTCTAAACACAATAAACTGATTAATATTGCATTTGTGGAATATGAATTAAGCTGAAAAATCCACCCATTTTTATCCATCTCAGGGGGCGGCCATTTTGCCACTTACTGTAAACTGGGAAATGACAAAACAGTAAGTGCTCAGCTTGCGAACATCACATCACCAAAGCACATTGAGTTGCCTTGTATATGAAATGTGCTATAAAATAAACTTGCCTTGCCAAACGCAGAAAACAGGTGAGCCGTGATGCTACACAAAAATCAGTTGATATTGCTGTGCATCTTTTCACTTGAAATAACTTTTCAGGTGTATATGTGAAGGTCATCACAAACATTTATTTAAATGTCAACATAAATGTATCATAATCGCAGCACAATAACGCCAAATTTAACAACAGCTATATCTGGGGGTGTCAAAGTGAACCTTTATAATCCAGGGGGTCAGTCCTACAGTCCTCAAGGGACACTATCCAACATGTTTTAGATTTAGATCAGTTTCCCTCCTCCAACACACCTGATTCATATGATCAGGTCTTCAGCAAGCTCTGCAGAAGCCTACTAAGGATCCTGGTCAATTGAATCAGGTGTGTTGGAGCAGGAAAACATCTTTAAAAAAAAAAATGCTGGATAAGGACCCTTGAGGACCAGAGTTGATGACCCCTGCTATAATCTTTGTCTAGGCAGATTTCATGGCAGTGTTTTTATATTTGATAATATTTGATTACACAGTAGTGCATCCAACGCTTCATCCACTAAGTGTAGCATCTGAACAGCAACGTACTATTGATTACAAAAAGGAACACCGTTTAGTGGAAAGAAGCGCTACTGTGACAACTGGTAACAAAGGCAGTATTATAATAAGTGTATTTCATATTAGAATCAGAATCATTTCATTGTCATTAATTTGTACCACAAGCTGCAACAAAATTGAATAGCAGCTCCAATGTGCGTAAACAAAACACAATTAATTCCAATAGTAAAAATACGATATTAGAATGTGGTGTAGTTTTTTGTCTTGATTGGAAGGTAGACTTAGAATGTGGGATTTCTTTTTTGTAAGGTAGAGTTTTAGTGCTTAGACAGCCCCTTGGGAAGAAGCTGTCTCTGAGTCTATTTGTTCTGGCTCGTAATGTCCTGTAGTGCCTGCCAGAGGGCAACAGGTCGAAGAGGTGAAGGCTGGGGTGGAATGTGGGAGCGGCAGCTGGAGCTGTAGATGTCCAGCAGAGAGGGTACAGAGGGCAGCTGATGATCTTCTCTGCTGCCTTTATCATCCTCTGCAGCCCCTCAGTGCAGCTGGAGTAGAACGCCATGATGGCATAGGTCAGCAGAATCTATGTTGAAGCGGTAAAGGTTCACCAGCATCTGGGTGTTCAGGTTTTCCTTTATGACAAGCCTCAGAAAGTGTAGCCACTGCTGGGCCAATGCTGACGGTATAGGTGGAGGAGAGGTGGAGCCCAAGATTTACATACTGCGGCCGGTTAGTTTGAAAGTCCTTAATCCAGGCACTAGGGATGTAACCCGATTCATTCAGCCCCGATTCGATTCAATTTTCGATTTTCAAATATCTGATTTTCAATTTGATTTTTTACATACTTTTTTTTTTTTTTTAACAAAATGAATGATGTTTTTTAAACAAAATGTTTTTATTTTAACGTTTGCATTTTGTCATTGTTACAAATTGTCATTGTTACTTTTTGTAACTTTACACAAAAAAATGGAAAATGAAATAATAATTTTAATTTTTGTTTTATCAGTGGTTTGTTAGCGCCAGAAGTAAACAGGAAAATAAAGAAATATACAATAGATATGACTTATCATTACAAAATATGTTACTTTGAATATCTGCATTTATTTTGTATCAACCTGAACTTGTCTTAAAATGCAGAATTTGCTGTTACACTCCGTAACTAGAAAGTAAAACTGTCAGGTTTAAAGACCGTCTATAACATTTTTTAAAATACACAAATGAGGAGAAAGACACTAAAATGAGAAAACAAGGCCTTTTATTGTACTTGTACAAGGAGAGTTAAGTGAGAGAGATGTGTGCTGGTCACATGCCTCTGGCCCGCTCTGACACACATTCATATTTCTTGTCTTTTCATGGAGTTCGGCAACAAATGGTCAGTAAAAGGTGGAGGGAAAGTAGCAACATTGTGACAACAATGCAGCAGTCATGAACACAGGAGACATCCTTTTGACCACTAGTCTTTGAAGGTTGTCTATTGTCCTAGTGTGAAGTTCTTCATTCGCGCATTCCAGATGTCCTGAGGTTGAATACACATGCAGCAGCTCCATACAGATTGCGAAATGTTGAATATATGCTTTACAATTAATTCTATGTAATGAAATAGGAAAATATGGAATAATATATACATAATAATCCCAACAAAAACAAAACTCAAATTGGAAAACCAAAAGTAAACTTGTGCTTCTTTGGCATTTTTTTTAAATGTATTTATTTAAATACCAAAATATTGACATTCTCGGGCAAAATCTGTGATCTTTGCAAAGTAACAATGTCCCCTTGAGAAAACGTGTTCACTTCGCACAGAAGTGGCTGGTGTAGTGAGGTACGCTTTTGCCAGTGAAGAAAATAGTAGGTAGGTCTTACCATGCTCATTCCACCAGTCCAGTGTACCGACAGCTTTTGAGAGGTGTAGGTTCTTCACTTCTGTATCTGGTGATTTCTGTTTCTATCATTTTATTGTGGTCTTCTTCACAGCAGTCGTTGAAGCACTGGGTTCTGTTCCTCCATCACTTCTGTTCTTTTCTGGTAAGATGTACTCTATAGCAGGGAACACAAACAGTAGAGGAATGAACAAAAGCAACAACAACAAAAAACATAAATTTTATTTTACAATTTTATCCTCTCAATACATAATTATTTGGGCAAAATCTACTAATACAATATTTTATAGAAAAACATCAACAAAAACAAAATACTTGGTTGAGTACCAGTAGTTGCACATCTTTGTCCTTGATCCTATGGTAAACATCTCCATGCTGGATTTTCCTCTAGGGTAGCGTGCAAAATCTGGGGTCAACTGCAGTGCACTCCAGCAGGTGGTTGTATTCACTTGCATAGCTGTTTGATAGATTGCACGGGATAGCTGCCTTCATAGCAGTCACTGTGGGGCTGAGTCATCTTCATTATGTTCCATGCTTTGCTCAATCATGTGATTTAGGGGGACGATGAGGGACTCTGTTGGACTGTGGACATCACTGAGCACAGTGGCGACACCTTTTAAAGGTTTCAGTTTCGTCCTCGGGATCACGGATGTCAGAATTATCTTGTGCATCAATTTCACGTGGATTCCGTCGAACGTCTGCACTAAGAAGAGCTGCTGCAACAACTACCTGTTGCTCCAGATAGCGTTTAATCATGGCCAAATGTTTGCTGTAACATCCATAATAAGCTTGTGATGCTCGTCTTCCTCAAGTGCTTTTTGTTTGGCAGCGAAAACAGAGGTTGTAGTGGGGCTATGGTGGAAAAAAAGCGACAATGCGACCTAACAGACGTGATACACAGCTAATCCTGCCTGACTTGCTAAATTTAGTGTATGAGC
Source organism: Festucalex cinctus (assembly GCF_051991245.1). NCBI lineage: Eukaryota > Metazoa > Chordata > Actinopteri > Syngnathiformes > Syngnathidae > Festucalex > Festucalex cinctus. The sequence continues at coordinate 24,346,984 of NC_135419.1, read as the reverse complement.
AAAACAATTAATGCCCCAGTTTAGCTTCTCTTACGTCAACGTCGTTTTTTTCCGTTATTATGGCGTTAGATTTGTGCCACAATTCCGTGCGTAACAAAATGTGTTTCGTACGTACAAAATGTGTTTCGTACGTACCAAAAATGTGTTTCGTACGTACAAAATGTGTTTCGTACGTACCAAAAATGTGTTTCGTACGTACAAAATGTGTTTCGTGCGTACAAAACATTCCTCGCGCACGCTTGCTACGTCTCTCTTCAACACATACGAAACTTTGATTTACGCTTGCGATGCAAGGGTCGAGGCGTAATATTTGTGCCACAATTCTTACGTTTTCATTATGGTAAGTTACAAAATACTGTACTGTATTTAAGTCAGTAAATCCTATAGTTTTGTCCTCTTTTGATCGTGCTACTATCATTACAATCTTAAACAATGCATGCCATCATGAGTGGCGTTGTATAAGAAGTAGAAAAGAAAATGTTAGACCATCCATTTTTCTTTAGTAATTAGTGCCTGGTACCACTAAAGGTATATCGTGAATAATAGAAAACATTGAATACATAAGAGCACTGTGTTTGGCAGTCCAATGCCATAGTTATTGACGTAAGAATTGAATTCATTTTGGTTACAAGACAACCATACACCATGACTAGCAGCTGTTGAAATAAACATGTTTGCCCAAAATAATTGTTTTTACTAATGTGAGAAACATGGTTGATCTTGTCATTTTTCCATAACAACAGATAGACAATTAAAAATCTGAGCGCTAACCTTGGGTTTTGTTTTTATTACCAGGCAACAAAGATGACAAAGGACACAGAATGCACCTGATGACACCACAACAGAAGTGTAAAAAAAAACACGAGAAGCAGAAGATGAAGAAGTGGAGTGGAAAAAAATATTGATATCACGCTATTGGCCCATGCAATATGCATATAACAGACATGCAATAAGTTTCATATGGAATTTTTTGCTTTTATCTGAATTTGACCAGTCAGCCACTTGCTAAAATGTGCACCACCATCCACTAGTTGAACATTATTGAAGTCATTACAATTAAATAACTCTGAATACATTTTACTGCATTAGAAATATAATTTGTTCATTAGATAATAAAATCATCATCAGTCATTTCTTTAGATCCATATTAAATATTGCAATATCTATTGCTATATTCAGCAAAATCGCGTATTGCATGATTTTCCAATTTTGTGCAGCCCTAATTCCTGACGTTTTTGAGCCAGCTGATGAGACCAATTTGACTTAGTCATTAAAATGTCTGTAGGAAGAGTCAGAACGTGAAGCTGAGAAGCAGAGAAATCAAGAGCTCCTGAAGAATGACAACATTAACATTGGACTATCATAATTTGAAGTTCGAATAGTTGTAATGGCCTGTTTTGCAGCATACCAAATCAAACATTTTTAAAATATTTTGTCTCCTGTAAGTTGTCGACACTTTTACTGAACTTATTTAAATGTGTCTTGCAAACAGTATCATTGACAATTAGAAAAATAAAAAGTGTCACACACACTGTATTCGGAACAACCTGTAAACAATAACCAAAATACTATTGCAGGTACAGTGCCAATGCAGTACATGACACATTTATGGTTTCAAGATTAAAGTGCGGAAGTGCACACACTGCACATTTGCCCATCATTGACCAAGAAGACCTCAGAGTACTGTACTCACGATGATGTATTGAGAATGCAAGACCCAAGAGGTTCCACAGATGAAAATATATTACACATTGTATTTGTAATTGACACTTAATGATGCATTATCGATCAACAAACAGCAAACTGTACATTTTGTTTTTAAATCAAATGAATCGTCCTCAGTTACAGTGCATCTTTGCAGTTTTTATTTCAAGTTTTACACACAGTAGGCATGGTAGACTGCTATTGTGGAGCCATCCATCGCCGTCCCATCCATCTCAGCTGTACTCTCTATCCTTAGACATTTTATTGATGACTGTGACCCGGATATAGAAACGATGCGCAATCTGGATTGGTTTACCTGGTAAATTGGAAACAAACAAAAGCTCAAGGTTATTAATTGTAAAACGTGAAACAATCATATCCATCCATCTTCATGTAGTTATGGGAAAACAATGTGACCATCCATGTTTCTACAGTTTCTTGTTCATGTTAAATGTCTAGTACAACTAAGGGTAACCACTTCATAACCTCTGCAGCTATAATGTGATGCTCTTTTGAGGGAGAACAGTCAGAAGACCTTTGCAATAATCAAGTCTACTGGAAATAAAAGCATGAGTCAGGTTCTTCTGGTATGGAGCATGCAACCCTTCTGTCGAAGTCTTTTAGGTGGTAAAAGGCTGCTTTAGTGATTTGTTTGAGATGGCATTTATGTGCACAAGTATACAGGTAATGACAACAAAATTAACTCGTGAATTGAATTCAAGAGCTGATATCTCGTAATTTTCCACGATTTTCTAATCAATATCACTAACGTACTTAAAAATCAGTAACTATGGCATTGTGTTAACAGTGCTTTTGGACATTCCATGTTTTTTTCTGTCTGTTAGTTACACGATATACATTTGGTGGCACTAGGCACTAAAAATGCATAAAAAAATAAAGAAAGGGGGTGGCGATTTTTTCTTCTTCATCATGACTATGCACATCCATTGCCAATGTCGTGTATGTAACTATTACATACAATTTTGATTGTCTTGGGAGCCTGTGTGTGATAGTGGCCAAGTTAAAAGATGCTACTTTTATGCTACTTACCGTAATGAAAATGTTGAAAGTAGTCTTCGATTCGGAAGTTAGCGTCCCCCCCAACGGTCATCCAACGGTCCCATGAGGGCTAAAACTTGTCTTCCGCTAAGCAGGAAAGCAGTTGGGAGCTGCTTCACCCCGTAATATAACAAAACTTTTGTTAAGTAAATAAAAGTCAGCAGAAATGCAGATAAAATACAAACAGGAAAGCACCGAGTGCTAGTAAAAAAACAAAAAAACAAAAACAAAATCGAAGAAGCGCCCATGATGCAACGCGGCATGACGACACGTTGTCAAAGTTCTGCCTGATTGGATATTAAACAGCCAATCAGGATTTGCTCTCCTGTCCGACTCCTGATTGGTTAAGAATTGTGGCACAAATATTACGCCTCGACCCTTGCATCGCAAGCGTAACTCAAAGTTTCGTACGTGTTGAGGAGAGACGTAGCAAGCGTGCGCGAGGATTGTTTTGTACGCACGAAACACATTTTGTACGTACGAAACACATTTTTGGTACGTACGAAACACATTCTGTACGTACGAAACACATTTTTGGTACGTACGAAACACATTTTGTACGTACGAAACACATTTTGTACGTACGAAACACATTTTGTTACGCACGGAATTGTGGCACAAATCTAACGCCATACGTTATCCGTCACTACAGCGATGTGATGTGTTGGTCGTTCCAGCTTCCATTCTGCTCTAGCATTCTCGCTCAGTGCTTGAGCAATGTTTGTCCCGCTGTGTTTTTCAAAAAAAGGACACGTTTGAAGTACAAAGCTTGCCATCTTCCACTGATCCCATGAGCCATAAGGTAACTTTGCGTTTGCCCTAGATGTCCGCCCGTTGGTCGTGATAGCAACACAATCAGCCTTTCCAAGCACCTCAACAACAACAGCTTTGACTTGCCTGTCGAGTTTGGGCATCACCACCTGGCTGGAGTGTGGGCGGGACGGAATTGTGTATTTTGGCGCTATAGTATTTTATCATCTCATCATAGCTGTTTTGCATTCCACAGTTGAAAATGGTTTTTAGTGATATAAACAGCGATGGACTGTGTAATCCCTTTGGCCCTTGCACTGGATTGAGCTAAAGGATGTGCAAATGTGTTTGTCAGTGTCGTTTGTTGCCTTAGTAATCTTATTCGTGGTGACATCGTTAGCTCGCTGTGGTATATATTAGTGTTGCGTCGTTCACGACCGTTTCGTTCAAAATGAACGGATCTTTTCAGTGAACGTGAGTGAACGGCTCAGTTCTTGAAGTGATTCGTTCTTTTCTCAGTTCATGCCGCCAGTCTTCGTGAATGACCAATCAGCAGCTAGTGTCAGACGTGGGCAGGATTTTACTACACATACAGCCTCGCTATTGGTGATCAGGAACGAGTCACTGAGGAAGTGAGTGAACGAGTCAGTGAGTAAACGTGTTGCCATTTCCGGTTCAGGAACGATTCAGTGAATGAGCGTGTTGCCATTTCCGGTTCGCGAACGAGTCAGTGAGTGAATGTGTTCCATTTCCAGTTCAGGAACGATTCAGTGAATGAGCGTGTTGCCATTTCCGGTTCGCGAACGAGTCAGTGAGTGAACATGCTACCTCCATTTCCTGTTCGCGTACGATTCATTGAGTGAACGTACTACCATACCAGGTCAGTGAGTGAGTGTATTCTTGCCACGAGTGGTTCACCATTGAAGGAACTTCTCACGGAAACGCCACTATTTCCGTGCTGGTGGGGACAAACTTTCATAATCATGTGTTTCTCCAAGCTAACAGCTAATGTGGTGTCCATCCACGTACTGGGGCTGGGGGAAAGGGTGAAAACAAAACAAAACAAAACAAAATGCATGAAAACAAAATACAGCGAGTGACGGTCTTTCTCTCACCAGCACATGACGGTGTTCTCCGCGCTGCAGCGGCGGGGCGATGACGTTGTTGAGGATATCTGTGACGGATTTATTATCCTCTCTGTGTACTGTGAGTGTAGTCTACTGCGATTATTATTATTATCATTATTATCATCGTTATCATCATCATCATTATTATTATTATTATTACAGTTGATTTTAAAAAGTAACTTTATAAATTAAAACTTAAAAAAAAAAAAACACAACGTTCCAATTACGTCCGTGCCTTGTTAGTGAGTCGGTGAACGAATCCTTTGAACGAACTGATTCTAGTAATTCAGTTCACCTAAAAGCACTGCAATGCCCATCACTAGTATATATGTTGAGACATGTTGGTCGTACTATTATTGTACGGTAACAGTCTCTTGCAATGTTTGCTTGTCATGTCCGTAGTTTTCTTTCGTACACACAGGGAAGCCAAAATTCTGACACACAATTGACTTTAAATTAGCTGGCGAGTCCTTTTGAAGTCAATTGATGCCGCTAGCTTGGCGCCACAGCCATCCACAAATGCTATACGCAATGACGTTTGCCGCAAGCTTGTCAAGTAATTTACGCAATGTGCGTATACAGTTTTACTGCAGAGACGTTAGAGAGTGGTGCCGGCTGTGCTTAACATGGTGTTCCGCATCGATACTTTGATTTTTTTTTTTTTTTTTTTTTCTTTTACAGTGATGCATATTTTAAGTGGTTTACATCAAGATTACATTGATTTTCAATCGTTACAACCCTGCAGGCACAGGTGGGATTCCCGGTTGGGACAATATCGAAACCAGGATGTCCGGGATTATGGTGTTGAATGCAGAACTACCTGTATAGTCAATAAAGAACAACCTGACATAGTTGCACCGGTGCTCCAGGTGGCGGAATGGTTGATATGGCTATGGCGTTTTCTGTGGATTTATTCTGCTGTGAATGGGTTCGTAACCAGGGTAGGAGAAAGGAATGTGATAAATGGGGGGCCAGACCAGTGCTAATGGTCGATAATCAGAGGCTGGCTGAGGAGCACGTTTTTGGGTTTGGATGATAGTTGCTGATAGCAGGCTGACATCTTAGGCCCTAGTCGGGTTGAATATATCTGAAGACCTGAGAGAGCTGGAGGGAACAGGCCTTCAACACTTTTCCGGGTACTTGATCTGGACCGGGCAGCCTTCCTTGGGTCAACTGACCAAACGTTCTAATGTTATGTCCCGTACCTCTAGCACATCAAATATTGTTTTACTGGTTCACTACATTTTAATGGTGTAATGATCTCACTTTAATAATCTCCAGAAAGGAAATTCAGGCACACAGAAAAAAAGCCAGGAGCGCTTATTTGTGATCCTACGTGCTGTCCATATACCACTGCATATCCTGGGGAGTATGAGTATGAGTGGCCCTCATGTTGCCGCACTGGCCATACTTAAAGCATGCTTAACATAAGCTGTTTTTTCGACCAACAAGACTAGGATATTTGAGTTCTGGGTAACGGGCGTTCTCGGTTGTAAAAGTTCAGTAGGGAATTTAGAATTGTTTCCACAGCGTCTTACCCTGGGTTTACACCGGTTGCGTGTGCGGTGCGGCTGCGGTGCGGTGCGGTGCGTCTTGACTGCGTGCTCCGGACGCGTCAAATTTTTGGACAATCCACACCGGCTCCGCACAGCTGTGGTCCGGCAGCTCCGTCGCTGACCACTTCCCGCCGTGTCTCGCGTGACCGCGCGCGATCATGTGGTATTAAAAACGACGACAAACACGCAGAAAGTCTGTGCTCAACAGAGAAGCAGAAAGAGAGGTGGACTTTTATTATTTTGTGGCTTTCTACCTCCAATATAAACCTCTCCTCGTCCATGTTCGCTGGTGTCTAAACCGTGAATGAGCACCTCGCACGTTAACTCCAGGCCCGTCACATCACGTTTTGCTAGCATGCTTGCGAAATAGGAGCTGGCGAGTGTTTTATCTTGAAAGGTAACCGGAAATTTATTTTGAAACTGCGTCGGTCTTCCTGTCCCGCTGCGGCGTCCGGCAAAAATAGAAAATAGGTCTATCCTTGCGGAAGGGCTGCGGCACGCCGCAGCTGAGACGCAGTCGACACGCAACGCACACGCAAGCGGTGTAAACTGCACCATTCGAATGAATGTAATCTAATCTAAGCAATTGCTTGTGTCGCCGGAACGCACCGCAACCGCACCGCAGCCGTACCGAAACCACGTCCGGTGTAAATCCCGGGTTAGGGTTCTCAGTAACTAATTCAAATGAGTTTAATTGAGCCCAGCTGATGTAAAAACAACGCCCCCAAATTTGACCAATCAGCCGTGGCCACTGCAGCCCGCCCCCTCAAAGTTCCTGCCTGGCTCAGCAAGACCCCACTGCTGAGATAGTACTTGGATGCCCTCTGGAGAATTTAATTACCCTGGTATTTGTTGTTGGTGGAAAAACGAACAAACTGAATTTTACCAAGGTAAACTGAAAAGTTTTCCATAAGTTCCTGCGGTGGAAAAGCGCCTATCGACGAGCAAGCATTGTCGCGGTGTGAGCTCTCCGGCTGCCAGAGGCTGTTCGCACTCAATATCATTTTCATTCCACTTCACAATAAATGTGCTAATTTAGGTTGGTCTTTCACAGAAAATCTTACCAATACATTTTAGTTTGAGGTTGTAAATTAAATTCACAAAATGTGAAAAAGTTCAAGTTTTACGAATACATTTTTTTTTTTTTTTTCCCCACGGAGGAGGTTTTCTGCTGTTTGGGCACCCAATCAATCTCAGGGAAAGGTTGAAGAAGTATTAAAAGACCCCTGCCAGCTATGAGGTGCCGTCTGGGCCAGAATTCAGGATTAGCTCTCACACATATAACTGAAAAGCTCTTATGAACACCACTGAAATGTTTGCTGCTTATACACACCAATCAAATGTGTTCATACGTACTAGTGAAATGCGCTCATAAACACCACTGAAATTCTCTTATAAACAGTACTGAAACGTTTTTGCTCACACACGCTGGTGAAATCCGTTCAGAAATACAACTCAATTGCTCTTATAAACAGTACTGAAATGCATCAACACATACATGTGAAACATTCTCATAAACATAACTGAATTGCTCTCATAAACAGTACTCAAATGCACTTTCTTTTTCTAACTTCCTTATTATTATTGTATTGTATTATTATTCTAATAAAGAAGTTAGAAAAAGAAAAAAACATCTCAATTTCAATCCGAATTACCCACAACTCACCCCAATATTTTACGTCATGGCCACGGACTTAAAATATATATCCGTTCATGTCAGGTTTAAAGTTGCGCAAATGATTAACTTATAAAATTGTGACTGTAGTCATTTGTCAGCACTGAACACCGTGCCTTAGGCATTACTGACACCTAGAGGTCAAAACGGCGCACAGCACATATCGGACATACATCTAATTAGACGCAGGACTTCAAATTTCAGAACTAATCTTCTGTTTCTGTCACTCCTTGTTTATTTTAATTTCAATAATGTTGTATTTGGGCCACTGCGTGACTTGATTCTAAAAATATAGTCAGATTATCTAGCCAGCTATATCTGTCAGATATATATATTTTCTTGTCAGAAAGCCTTTAAGTAATATGTAAGGAAATTTTAACTAGTATTTATACGAGAATTAATTTCATATAGGCGTCTGAAAGACTTTCAGTTGTGTGAGTAAGTGTGTTTCAGCTGTGTTTATGAGTGTTCTTTTCGACGTGTGTACATGGATTTCAGTAGGTTGTGTGAGAGGAATATATATTAAACGCAGCGGAAGTCATTTCTTTACGTTTTTCCAAGTAAAACAAATGGGCTGGCCAAAAAGCATTAAGTAACCCTAACTCAAGCCGCAGCATAACTTGGTGACATGTTATATAGCAAATGCACATAACGATCCATCTATTTGTCATTTACTTATTGATTATTGCCTTACAATAACATTTTGTTAATATGAAAGCTTTTAATTTGAAAATTTTCGTTCCCCCAATAGGATATGACGTTTCGTTCGGCCAATAGGAAACTGTGTGGTAGTCAGGTGTCATGTGATGTAGGCGATGGATCACCCCCCCGTTTCACATGTATGCGTGGATGCATTTGAGTACTGTTTGTGAACGTAATTCAGTTATGTGTGTGAGACCGTTTCACATGTATGCGTGGATGCATTTGAGTACTGTTTGTGAATGTAATTCAGTTATGTGTGTGAGACCGTTTCACATGTATGCGCGGATGCATTTGAGTACTGTTTGTGAACGTTATTCAGTTATGTGTGTGAGACCATTTCACATGTATGCGTGAATGTAATTTGAGTACTGTTTGTGAACGTAATTCAGTTATGTGTGTGAGACCGTTTCACATGTATGCGTGGATGCATTTCAGTACTGTTTATGAGAGCAATTCAGTTATGTTTATGAGAATGTTTCACATGTATGTGTGGATGCATTTCAGTACTGTTTATGAGAGCAATTCAGTTATGTTTATGAGAATGTTTCACATGTATGTGTGGATGCATTTCACGACTGTTTATAAGAGCAATTCAGTTGTATTTATGAACGGAGTTCACCAGTGTGTGAGCAAAAACGTTTCAGTACTGTTTATAAAAGCATTTCAGTGGTGTTTATGAGCGTATTTCACTCGTACGTATGAACACATTTGACTAGTGTGTATAAGCAGCAAACATTTCAGTGGTGTTTATAAGAGCTTTTCAGTTATAAGTGTGAGAGCTAATCCTGAATTATGGCCCAGACGGCACCTCATAGCCAGCTGACCAGTCCACACCCAAAGAATCCTTGAGCTGATATTAACTTGAGTTTGTTGATGTAGAGACAGTTGAGAGAGCGCTCTATGTCCCTGAATAATAGATTAAGTAACTTTAAAGCAGCTTTCACAGATACATTTCAATTATCAATGTTATGTCCTGTTTGTCACAAATAGCATTGCTGATGCATTTATCACTATAAGTGCATAAAGTAATGATTGTGCCAGTTTAGGGAACTTTATAGTCAGTTTGTGCCTTTTGTCTTGCTACTGCCTGGAACTTTGTTTTTGTTCCCTCTCACTGTGCACATAGAGAGAACTCTTTTCAACAAAAGCTTTGAAATCTCTTCTTCAAACAACTTGCTCTCTTCCTAAGCGTCACAGTACGCTAGAGAGCGCAAATACAGTATTGCATTACACACAGCAAATGCATACTTTTCCCCAAAAAAATGAGACCACAACTACTCAGTAATAATTCCTTGACTGATGTAAAGAATGATGGAATCAAACTTGTTATACATTTCACAATTAATAGGCGCTTTCACACCAAAAAGCCCAGGAACTTTGAGTTCATGGTAGAGTCAGTTCCGGGTCCGAAGAACTTGTGAGCGGCCCACGAGTTTGCGTTCACACGGCATGAAAGCAGGCAGGGTAGTTTATTCAAATGAGACTGATGACGTATGTCAGGGGAGGAAAAAAAACAGCACTACCCCGCCTGTCCAGCAAGTGGCGGTACCGGTAAAACTGAATGACAAACAACCAGTGTGACGTTGAAAAACGCGACCTTTGACCCTCCATCGCCATTTGTTATGATACAAGGCATATCATCTTTTCGTTTTCCTTGTCATGTTGTACAGAGTTGTGTTTGCAGCAATTAGAACTTCACGGGAAAGGTTGATGAGAACCATTGGGACCCGCCGTATTACCACATCAAGATGAGAAATGGGCAGGACTTGCTCACTTGGAAAGACAGTCAAACCTGCAAGCACGAAGACGTGCACTGGTAAGGTTTAAACACACAATTATACGAAATTTATTTCACATCGGAATTAAGCTGTAACATGTAACGGAGCTCCCCTTGCAAGGTGGAGAACACGAAAAAAAAAAATGAAGTTACAGAGTGTATTAGTGCCTTAAACACAACGTATGACTGGCGCGTTCAGTTGCACGTCTACTTGCGTGTGTCCCCGCGCGTCGGTCGTTTGTGGATATTTTGTCGTACTTTCTGCCATGAAAAGGGCAATCGCTGGAAACTGGTGTTTCCTGCCTAGTTCTCGTGCAATTCACGGCAAAATAGGGCTTGATGGCGAGTTGCTGTTCACGCTACATGTACGCTGCGTATTTCATAATACCGTTGGACCTGGATGTATTGTTAGTCTGTCCGCATGTTTTTTTTTTTTTTTTTCTGTTAAACACATGATTGACCGATCCAAAGTGTTGAAATGGCTTGCTTTCTTTGACGATGCACGAATGTTAGAACAAAGGTGCCGGGATTTTGGGAAAAGTGCTGATTTTGGAAGTGTCAGATTGCCACCTCAAGCCAGTGGTTTATCATAGGGCCATAAATTGGTGCATATTCCGCTATTTTAAGGTATTCTGTCATGTAAATCACAAGGCTGTTGCACAAAAGTAATTAATGTAGATATTAACATTTATTAATTTGTTGTGTTTCTGTTTCAGATTTGCCACTTCTACCAATCTGGGTGTGTTCCGCGCAGGGAGTGGAAGAACATCAGAACCTCTGAATGGTGGGACGCTGTAATTATGTTTGCATTACTGTTTGTCAAAAATAAAAACATTAAAAAGAATTCATTGAGCATAAGTTTTTATTCGTGTGGAAAAAAAACCAGAACCACAAAAGTGATATGAAAACAAAAGCATTTATTACTTATGCATTTGGCTTATTTGTGTCCACAAGTCTGTTTTGGACTGCCAGGAAGCCCATTTGGAACTCTCTGTCGTGCCTTTGTTCAACCAGCTCATGTGCCACGTGTTGATCTTCCTTGCGCTCCTCGCTTCTGAGGTCAACTTCCTCCTTGTGCTGCTCGCGTCTGAGTTCAAGGTCCTCCTTGTGCAACTGCATTTCTTCTAAGAACATTGCACTCGTGGACTCCCCCTTTTTTCATCAAATTGGTGCAGGTATTCCAAAAATAGGTGGTCTCGGTCCCGTGTCCGCTAACCTATAGGGATGTAAATGTACAATGAGTGACAGTAAATACTTTTGATGAGCTTCCAGTTACATGACTTTGAACTTATTGGAACTTGACAAAGGGGCAGGAAACTCTGTTCGAGTGGCGCAGTTTCTGCTTGTGGACGGACCATCCTCGCTTGTACCTTCCTAACGCATCGACTTAAACGGTTTCAACAGATTCGTGCAATGAGTAAGAGTACAGTACAATGATTTAGGTAGGGGTAAAACACGGCACTCACGTTAATGTACTTTCATTTTTCATAGTTACAGAACAGAATATGCCACACTACATTGCCAAATATGGCGGCATGCACTTGAAGCTTTTTTAGGCAATACACACTAGTAAAATTGCAGGAATGTAACTTTTTTTTCCCCTTTCTCAATGCACCATTATGAGTGAAATGAAAATTGTATATGTGAGTATGAGGATTTATTATTGTGTATGCCTATGAATTTCATGTACATACGTTAATGACAAATGCACGCATGTGTTAAGGTGCAATTGTTTACACAAGCAGGATTACACTTTTTCTTTTAGTACATTCCAGTAAAAGAAAATGTGTAGTAAATTAATACATTCCAGTAATGTACTTTTTTTTTTTTTTTTAATGAAATGAGTCAGTAGATATAAAGAATGGGTAGGACTAGACAAGTTTTTAACTTCTTTCTACTCCTTTGAACATGTAAACTATTATGAATGATTGCAATAAGTTTCTTCTTTCTTTTAAAATGTTAACTGCTACTCATTTGTTTATAATGTCCAATAAACAAACAAACACACTGCCTTATTCAACGAAGCAAAATTAATTGTGAGTGGGGTGTTGCTTTAAAAGTTTTAAATTAAGCTTTTGAAGTTATATAAAATGAAATGAAACATACCAGGACTGTTCAGGGAGGCATCATAACGTAAAGGAGAGCACAGAGAAGGTCCAGCTGTAAGTCACAGTACATAACATTATTTTTCTTACGTTTCAGTTTCCCTAGAACTGTTTATGAGTTGTTGTTGTTTTTTTGGGTTTTTTTTACGAGTTGTTAGGTGATGAGGCTAACAAGTTAAAACGTTTTAGTTACGTTGAATGCAGAGCTTTGTATTAAGGAAAAAAACAAAAAACAAAAACGAAGTGGTTGCTTTGCTTTTAACAGTGAATAGTATGCCTAGCTTCCACACATCCTTTTCACGAAGCTTTTCAATTTCGTCACTGAAAGCAGGGCTATTTCGGCGTTAGCTGCCTACAATACTTTTCGTTTACTAGGTTAATTGATTTAGGAATGATTTCACATTACATGGGCTCGGAGTTGCCCTGGATGCGTGACTTTGCCAAGCTTAACCTAACATGCTACGCTAACAGTTTAATGCTAGCGCGGTGTAAAAGCTACATTGCGACCGAGCATCGACCTAAATAAATATATATACAAAGATGTGCATGAGGCAATTCTGTCTTACCTTCATGTGTTAGCAAGGCTGTTGGCAATGAATCCTCGCACACTGCCGTGTCCTTGCACATTGCTTCCAGCATGGTGATTGCAGAGTCCTCCTTTGTACTATTGGTGGTACAACCCATCCGGTGGCCGAGAATGTCGTCCAGTCTTTCATACATTTATTAATTTTGCGGTCATTTCCACTGTGGTTGTTGTGGTCCTTGAGTTTCCTTTAGTCCTGTTGGAGTTTCTTTAGTTTTTCCCTCACCTGCTTTTGTGTGTGTAATGTTAACTCTGCTAGCTTCGCGGTTATTATCGTTTCTTGTTGGACTTTCGAAGTGCCGTTGGGTCTCCTCGTCCCATGTTTGCTCAGGAGAGCCTGTACTTCCTCGTCCGTCCACCTCTCGGTTTTTTAATCCTTCCATTGCCGAAATGTTTGAAGAAAAAGTCGTAGCGCCCGATAGAGTATAGTAAAGAAGAAATGGCGGCTTTACCGCGGGAGAAAAAAAAAAATCATCTAACCAAAACGACACACCTCCTCATCCAGTCAACCAATCATAACACACTAGACAACACGCCCCCACCTTGTGTCATTCAGGGTACACCCAAATACTCTCCTCATGCCGAGGAACTTAGGTAGTACCGTTCCGACCCCCCCAGACCCGGAACTGGTTTTGTGTGTGAACGCAAACTTTGGACAAACTCCCCCGGAACATATGGAAGTTCCATCATAAGTTCCTGAGGTGTGAAAGCGCCTAATATGGTCTCCTCCAAATTATTGGAATGACAAGGTAAATTCCTTTGTTTTTCTTGTGTCCTGTTTCAGTTTGGTTTGGGTTTTGTTTTATTTTGGTGAGACTGTTGCTTGCCTGGTGTTGTGTGTTTTTCCCCAGTCTCGTTATTGTTAACCTTGTCCACCTGCATGTGTCTTCCCTTCCCGGTGTGTGTGTGTTGCTGATTGGTTCCCCCTGCCTGCTGTGTCTCCCAGGTGTGTCCTGTTAGTATCTAATTAGTGTTGGTATAAGGGAGTGGTGTTTGTTTCACTCGGGTGTGGCAGCATTGCATATGTTGTAGTATACACCTTTTCTTGTGAGCTATGCTGAGTGCTTGTTTTGTTACTGGTAGTCAAGTTTTATACGTCTAGTTTATGTTTTATTCACATCTCGTCAAGTTCTCTATGTCTAGTTAAGTTTCCTCTACATCTAGTTAAATTTTCCTCTACATCTAGTTAAGTTTTCTCTACGTCTCCTCAAGTCCTCACGCCATGTCAAGTCTTCACGTCATGCCAAATCGTCACATCATGTCTAGTCTCCACGCCACGCCAAGTCTTCACACCTTACCCAGTCAGTTCACTTTCCAGCCAGTCAAAGTTATTCTTGTCTCATCCAGTCCTCTTCCTGCCTGGTTCTCTGCCTTTGGGTCCACCCTCACTCCCATCATAACATCTTGTATATTGAAGACTTTTGTGTGTGAAATCAAAAATGTGAATATTAGACCTAAGTTCTAAATTCCAGATATAATTTCATCACATTTTTATCTAGGTGTGTTTACGAGGGGTGGGAATCTCTGGCATGAGGCCGATTCGATATGTATCTCGATACACAAGTTGCGATTCGATTGAAAAACGATTATCTTTCAGAACAGAACGGTTCGATACGGTTCGATTAAGTTTGGGAACGATACAATTTTCGATTCGATACGATTAATTTCAATATTCAAAACTTATAGTGACATTTGTTGCTTGTAAACATTAATCTTAAAACACCACAAATTTTTACAGTATCTACAAATGTGTTAAAAAAGAACAACCACAATGTCTTCTATATTTTTATATATTGAATCAATTATTTAAATGGACCGGAACAAAGGGCTGGGCGATATGACTGAAAATGTATCAGTTTAAATATTTATTAGTTGTTATTGACAGCTATAATTGTTTTTTGTTTTTGTTTTTTTTAATTGAAAATAAGGATCAGGAAAACAAAAGGCTGATAATTCCATTTGAAATATAAATATTTAACCTTTAGACAGACACCAACACAATTAAACAGAATATGTCCACATTGTGAAGTATTTCAGAAACATGAAATAAACCTACCGTCCAGCCAAAAGAAATATGAAGCCACCTTATGGAACAATAAATCTATCAAACCCATTTTAACAACTTAATATATCCAAAAATATTTCCAAAAGTGCATTTCCCTTTTTATTAACAATTTTTGTTTTTAACAATTTTTGTTTTTCTTTGCCATCACATTCATTTTTGGTTAATGTATGATATCTTTTTTGTTTTTTTAATCTGAGACACGATGATGACCACGGAATCACTACTGTTTGTTTTGTTTTTTGGGCTGTCGTTCATTTTGAGTTTGATGACGTAATCACGGGCACGTCTCAGTTCTCCTTTCTGCTGCTCATGCTAGTTGTATACGTTGACAGGGAGCCACAAACTGAGAAATGAGATACTTGCAGTGTGCTTTTAGCTTAGCTGTGGGACATACCTGTGTCGTTTGAATCCATGCATTGGATCGTCACGGGAGTTATTCTTTTTGGCTCGCGCGCAGTACCCGGCCCGGGACATACAAGTGCACCGAGAGGACTCGATAGCCATGGGAAATACCGAGATGTACGGCACCGGCTTCTGCTAACTGTCTCCACTGTTGCATGTTGTCACTCGTTGTGTGCGCGCGCGCCGTGTCGCGAGCACGGCGCTGACGGTCGCCCCCCAAAAGGTGCGGAATGTCTTTGCATTATGTTTACAACATCCGGGGAATGAAGCGTCTCTGAGCGCTACTTTGCTAGCTCTCTGTAAACACGGAAGTAGCTTGAATAGTGCTGCTACTGAAATGTAAACAAAACAAGTAGAGCACGGTGCAGAACTCTTGCTATTGTTATGAAAACCATTAAGCCTCACTCGCAACCGATTCACAGCAACGCGATATCCGGTCCACAGCTTTACAAGCAATGTATCGAAGGATTCCCGGCGGATTTTGTATCGGTTGACAAGTCTGCTACCGATACGGTCGTTTAGCTCCCCTTGACGACCATGGTTCGGTCGAATCGTTTTTTTGTCCCACCCCTAGTGTTTACCAAAAACTCTGGACAGGATTTTGAAGCCACCCACTTACAAGTGAGCAAAAAATATTGGAACAGAAATTATTAAATAAACTTACAGTGAATAATGTTTAACATTTGGTGGCATTACCCCTACTTACAATAACTGCATCAAGCCTGCGACACGTTGACTTTACCAGACTGCATTTTATATTTGAAATGCTTTTCCAGGCCTTTACTGCAGCCTCTTTCAGTTCGTTTGTTTATGGGAGTTTCTCCCTTCAGTCTCCTCTTCAGTGTCATGACTAGGGTCATGTAAGGGTTATGCTTACTACCATGACTCGGGTCATGTAAGGGTTATTTTCACTGTCATGACTAGGGTCATGCAAGGATTATGCTTGGGCCATGCAAGGGTGATGTTTGGGTCACGACCGTGAGGTCAAGTGTCTGTTTTGAACTGATGTAACCAGTATCTAGTAGGGGTGTGAATTGCCTAGTACCTGACGATTCGATTCGTATCACGATTCACAGGTCACGATTCGATTCGATACCGATTAATCCCGATACGAATTTATAAGTCGATTGTTGCGATTTTTTTTCATTCAAATTTAGAAAATACTAATCAGTAAGCTTGTAGAGTGTAAGATTTATATGAAAATGTATTATTTATTTATCTGAAATTTCAGTCTTATAGAGGTTGTAATCTGTTTCATGTTTGAACAGCATTAAAATAAAATATTAAGGCTTAATGTTCCGTTCATATAACATTCTTCCATGCTCAAGGTGTGAATCCTAACCCGAAGTCAGACGTTTTGTTGAATATTTTTCCATTAAAAATGGAAGTTTAAAAATCGATTCACACACACACACACACACACACAAAAGGCAATGATGATAAGACGTTGAATCGGTAAGACTACCGAATGAACAATTCTGAGCTCTTAAAAAAAAAAAAAAAAAAAAAAAATCGATTCAGCCGCCTATTGAATCGATTCGAGAATTGCGCGATGGAGTATCGCGATATATTGCCGAATCGATTTTTTTTAACACCCCTAGTAGGCTATCTAGTTTCAACTGGTAAGACGCTATGTGATGTCAGAAGCTATGTGATGTCAAGAATCTTTAATCTCTTTATCTGGTCAACAGCCAATCAGATAATCCCATGTCACTCCTGTTATCCACATGTCTAGCCACAACCAATGTGATCAATTCGCGGTCTATATAAGGGAAGTGTGTGTTTTGTCGGATTATTACCTCTGTTCTTCTGTGCAACTGCACAGCCCAAGTTAGCTTAGCGTCTCGTGATTCTCGATACATTCTCGTTGTTTCTCGTCTAGTCAACTTTCTTCTGTGCCTCTCGATGTTATGCGAATAAAGAGTTAAAATCTTATTTGTGTCTGCGTTTTTGGGATCCATCCTCAGAACATAACATTCAGGATGTAAAATGCATACTCTATTGGATTAAGGTCTAGTGAATGACTTGGTCGATCTATGACCTTCCACTTTTATCTCCAGATGAAGACCTTTCTTGTGTTTTGTGTCATTATCTTGTTGCATGATGTAGCTACTCTCTATTATTTTGGAGGAATTTGTCCAGCAATTGCCAGGCAAAACAGCTGTGTATTGTTCAGAATTCATTCTGCTGCTACCATCACAAGTTACAGCCATGACATTACCTCTACCTTGCTTCATCAGCAGATCCTTTCTTTTTTTCCATTAATTTGGTATAAATTAATCTGGGTCCTATTACTACGTATAGAGAAATTTGTTTTAAAACTTTTGTGGCTCATCATCATATTACTTTGCAAAATCCAGTCTGATCCAAAACACACAAGCTCATCTATAAATCATACCGATTCAGCTCAGACTCTCATTTTAAACCATAAGAACGGAAGGAAACCAGGGCCCACTGCACTGGGTTCCTTCCGCTCATTTTTATTTATTTAAAAGGTTAAGTCCAACACTACTTCTAAATAGGGATGCTCCGAGCCCAGGTATTGTGGATCGGGTATCTGTCCATACGGTCCCGATCCTCACCCCGATCCACAGACGCTTATCTCCAGGGCACGTGTACGTTCAAGTCTCGAATGACTTGGTGAAACGAGGAATTGTGAGGTAAATATTTCCACTTTGGTACGCTGGTGCAGCCAATTTGTCTGTCAAAATGTCACTGAGGGAACATCGGATGCCAAAACAAAGAGATCAGAACATATTACTCCAGTACTTAAGGATTTACACTGGCTCCAAGTCAGCTGTAGAATCGATTTTAAAGTTCTGCTACTCGTCTATAAATCACTAAATGGTTTGGGTCCTGAATATATCCAAGAAATGCTGATTGAGTACAAACACAGCAGGGCTCTGAGATCGACAGACTTGGGCCAAATAGTGGAACCCAGAGTTCGAAGCAAACATGGTGAAGCTGCATTTAGCTGTTATGCTGCACACAGATGGAATAGGCTGCCAACAGAAGTGAAGTCAGCCCCGAGTGTAAATGCTTTTAAATCCAGGTTAAAAACTTTGCTTTTTTCTTATACCTTTGATTAGGGACTTTTAAACAGCTTTAATTGAGTTGGGTTTTTTTTTATTGTTTTGTATTTTTGTTTCCTTTTTAATTATTTTTTTATTTTAAATTTCCTTATGCTAAATGTTTTAAAGTTTGTTGAAATTTTGAAACCTATTTTCATTTATTTTTCTTCCTTTAAATATTAACTACTGTTTGTTGATGCTTCTGTGTTGTCTTTCCTCGTGTAAAGCACATTGAGTTGCCTTGTGTATGAAATGTGCTATACAAATAAACTTGCCTTGCCTTGCCTTGCCATTTGGCAGGAAGACGGGCCCCGCGGAAGCCGTTCGTTCGTTTGTGCAAAAACTATTTAGTACGGATCAAATCGTATCGGTAGATACTGAACCCAAGTGATCGGTATTTCTGTTATGAATCGGTAATGAAAAAAAGTGGATCGGAGCATCCCTACTTCTAAAACACAAATAAGTGGCACTATGGTACTGCTGATTAGCGTAGTGCCTTTCCCATGTGTTGTATTGCAAGCAGCATAGCCTGTACCTAATTTAAGTGTAAGCACGCTGAGCACTGATTCATGCACCATAATGTATGGAGCAGCTGAATGCGTCATCATCGTATCGTCTTCACTTTTGGCTGGACACAACTCTTGTGATCAGTGATCTCCAAGTTTAGTAATCCAGTCTGTTTTCCATGTCTCCCTCGTCCAACACACCTGAATCATATTAATCAGGATTGTTACCAGGCTTCTGTGGAGCTTCAATCAATTAATCAATCAAATCACTTTATTTCACTCTTTAAAATGAAAGAAATGAAAGGGGACAGAAAGAAGTAAAACTTGTTTTGTCTGCCCCTAATCAACACACACAAAAAAGAACACAAAATCAATGACAGCAAGCGGTCAAGACGCTTTTGGTGTTACAATACTACCAAACAATTCAAAAATAATTCAGCTGGGTGTCATTTTATGATATATATATTTTTGCAGTAAATATGCTTTTATACATTTTTTAAAAATACAAATAGATTGAGAACATTTTGCTTTACAATCCAAATTGTTCCATAGACTGACATCTTGAGTTGAAATACATCGTTCTTTTTGTTTTGTTCTGTATTTAGGTTTAGAGAAAATGTATACAGTGGTACCTCTACTTACGAAATTAATTGGTTCTGGAAGAAAGTTCTTAAGTAGAAAATTTTGTAAGTAGAGAGGCATTTTCCATGTAAATGCCTTAATCCGTTCCAAGCCTCCCAAATTTCAGACATAAATGTTTTATAAAGCATAAAAATGCATCAAAACATGTAACAAATACATGTTACAATTAGATTATTGCACAATAAATGAGAGTTGTGCATAATGTAAATAACAAAGAATAGAGTAAAGAATAAAAATGATGGTCATTTACCTTTTTAACTGCTGTCCTCATCGTTTTTTGCCCTCTGGTTCATGTTCTCCTCTCCTTTTTTTTTTTTTTTTTTGCCTGGTGTTTTGTAAAGAACTGATCCATGGATGTTTTTTTTTTTTTTTTTAAAAACAATCCTTCGTTAATGTCCAATGCAAACATCATCTTAGTAAGCAAACGCCCGACTGGTGAACACTTTTTCTGGGCGATTCTTTTAAACAAATTCTGAAACTTCATGGAAACTTCCGGTATGGCGAGGCATCTTTTAAAAAAAAGACTTGTCGCAATTAAAAACTTACTGTGCCTTCATCAATCGCCAATTGTTTGAATTTTTGCACAAATTCGTTGGCCGTTAGTTCATACATTTACGAATAACTATCGGAACACCTCATGGGCCGCGGGATGAATGATGAGGACGCTGTATAGACACCGATCTAGTATACGCTCATAGATACAGTACCTATGGTAGAGGTTCCTCTTAGTAGGCCGTGGGGTGAAACCCCAAAAAGTGCTTAGAAAATGAGTTTCGCTCCACTGTCTGGGCACTACTTGTTCAATGCATTTTTTGATAGATAATACCCTTCTGAACTTTGGGTTAAAAGTTCACCCAATGTTTTCCTGCCCCAATTTTGTCAGGAGCCAGAAATGTATATATAGGTAAATAACAAAAAACGAAAATCTTGTGCTGCAGTTCTTTGGTTGTAAAACGTCTTACATTAAATTTGGCAACACAAAATCTTTCTCAGATGTTATAAATACATGTACCTAACATCAGAAACAAGTATTGGTGATTTGGTGTACTCATATGTGAATTTAGATCATTAAATGTATCAAATTTGTGCCAAAAAAACAACAAAACGCTTCAATTATAAGTGACAGCAGCACATGAATGTTACATTTAGCTATGTTTATGTTTCATATATGAAAACAATTCACAACCTATGTATGAAAGGTACACAAGAAGCAGCATACATTGGCCAAAAATGGCTGAAAATACTACCATGCACCACAAAACTGGAACAAGGCAGAATTGACTAGATGAAAATAGATGCATTCAGAGCCCAGATTATTGTAACATATCGAATATTTATTAAAGTATCAGATTGTCACAACATGTCATTTATATATATATTCTGTGTTGTAGAAGAATGAAATACAGACATTTTATTGTTGCTTGAAAAGTGTTAAAATTGAGAGTCATATCTTAATGAAACAAAATGGCATATTTTACAAAGTGGGTTATCACTCATCAATATCACTTTCATCAGTGTCATCATCCCATGTGGCTCTTTCTGTTTCCTTTGAAATATTTTCACAGTTTTGGCATTGACATAAATCAGTACAAGACATTTTTGCAGACAGGCATGAACATCTTTCAGTCTCACACTTGCTTTTTTTTGCAACCACAGTGGACTACCTGTAGCACACTATCTGGGGCAGGATTTCTAGTCATCCATTTTACTGTTAATTCACCATCCTCAACATCCCATCCATTGCCAATGGGTGAAGGGGCACACATCATACCAGTCAGAGAATGTCGCATTACTGCTGCTTGGTAGTTTGCCCTTTTGCAGTGTTGGAAAAGAGCATCACTTGTTGGAGGAATAGACAGTTCTGGCAAAGCTGACGATGCCATACAGAATGCCTTGTATCTTGCATCGTTTACATTTTTGGCAGTTGACTGGCCATACAGATGGCACACATATTTGCTCAATGCCTCAAATGTAGACTGGTCAAGGTTAAAACTGCTTCCCAGATTTGTGAACGCAGTCAGGTATTCTTCTTTCTGACAAGCAAGAGAAAATGGCTTTGCTTTGCCCTTGCCATGAAAGGCGCTGGTCGAATCACAACCTGTGAATGTATGGATGCCAATGAGGGCAGAACAAACACTGGGGCCAAGAGCTGCGGACATCTTAGACACATCAATGATCCTTGATCTGTTGCCTACTCCTGTAAAAAAATACAAGCTCCAATTTAAATCTCTCTCTAGACTTAAAGCAATCACTGCCACGTCAGTATCAGGGCTTTTGATTACTACAATTTTGTGTTTTTGTGCCGCATGTTGTGCATGTAAAAACACCCTGGTATCACATTCTTCATGGTCACATGTCAATTCTGGAACAGCCCTGACAGTTTGTGAACCTTGCTTTACAGTAACACAGTGACACATTATTCCATGTGCTATGTGCAAGCTGAGATCCCTGCCCAGAACAGTGAGGTCAGCATCTCGCCATGTTACAAAGAGGAATTCTGCCAATGCTGCTTTAAATTTTCCATCTGATAGAAACTTTTTCCATTGTGTTGGTGCCCTCTGATCCCGTTTATATATGATTTGTGTCTGATGTATCGTACCACCCCTAACTCGACGTGAGCGCTCTAGGTTTTTAATACTAATTTCCTGATACCTGTCAATGACGAAATCTATTCGGGTACACTTGTGCTGCATAGCCAGCTTGACCATACACTGTAGTAAGTTGTCAGCCAACTCTCCAAATGTACCTGGTCTTGAATGCATGGCTTGAATGACTGCCATGCCATCAAAGAGAATAGCTCCTTCAAATGGAACTTGCTGAAATCGGCAGTTTTTGTGTTTGCTCTCCAACAAAGTCAAAAGAGCGGATTTGTCTGTTTTAGCTACTGATCCTTCACAGTCAGTACTGGCTAAAGGATAGGAAACAGTTCCCAAAGAGTAGGAAAGAATTTCTCTCAGGTCTACCTTTCTACTTTGACCAATAATGAGTAGCCTGGAGAACAGTTTCTTGTCAGCACGCAGAATCACATGCTTGCCTGCTGCAGATTTCTTCTTTGTTTTTGCCTGGTCACTGAAGGTTTTCAGTTTTTGAGCCATGATGGGGGCAAAAATGTCGACAGATTTTTTTATTAGTCTTTCATCAATAAAGACTTTGACAGCTTCTTCCCCCCTTTCTTGTGCCACAAGCAAGTCCTTCTTCACCTCTTCAGCAGCGACTGTCCCTGAGCTAAGGCTCACAATAGAATCTTGGTGCAAGTCAAATGGGTTCAACATGGATTCAATAGTGGAAGTTATTCTAGACACAGCTTTTTCATCGGCAACAATCCTTGTGTGGTCGAGATCTTTTCGCCTGCGTGTTTCTGCAGATTTACCAGCCATTGATTCGCATTGTCTAGCTATGGCAGCTCTTTCATGTTGTGACAATATCCAGCGAGACACTGCAGCCCGATTCTGTGTTATTCCTGTCCAGCCACCCTTTGTCTTGGAATCTCTGTTGCATGTTTGCTCAATAGCTTGGTCACAGGCAATGGATGAAAATCCATGGGAACTTTGACGTTGAACAGTCCACTGACCTTTTACAATAAGGTTTTTGTGACAAGAAGGATGAGTGAATGGCAAATTAACCATTTCTAGCCAGTAAGGAGGCAAATACCTTGCATAGTTAACACGATCATAAGCAAAATACCATGCCATCATCAACCGCACTGTTGACAGGTGAAGCTGCCAATCTGATTCTCGTGTTGCTCTGACAAACAGAAGGAGTATTTGTACCATTTCGATGTACGAACTCCAGAAGGCAAATGTTGGGTTTTCCTTTGTTCTGCTTTCCACAAAGATTGCATACTTTGAACACAAATGGTCAAATTTCTCGTTTGTATGCAAAACATCCATAGTTCTTACTGGGAATGTGTCTTTGATCTCTCTGATGACAGTCAAGCAGTCATCACTCTCCTCTTGTGTCTTGTGCATTGGTTGAATTCTGACCTTAGAATCTTAACACACATGGGATCCAGATTCAATCTGATTAGTCTACCAAAAAAACCTCCCCCAGCTGGTAACTTTCCACTGTGGTCTCACCCGGCCCCCCCTTGGTGTGGAGGCCGCCGCCCTCCCAATTTAAAAGCACGCTCCCTGCTTGCTGCTCGCTCTCTCTTCCGCTGCTTTGGCTCCCGCTCTCTTCACTGCTCCTTGGCTCCTTCCTGGTCTCCATCGGCGCGGCTGCCAGACAAAGGGCTAGCCCAGCTAGCTTAACCTCCAGCACACGGCAACGCACAGAAGCCATCGCGTGTTGCGACAGGCGCAGCGAAACACGCTGCTTTTGGTCCCTGCACAAGGCTCAAACGGATGGTGCCTTTCCAGGCACACTAGGCCTCAACCCAAAAAGGGCCCTTCCCAGCCAGCAGGTTGACCCCGTGACGCTCAGTTGCCCAGCCGGACGACCTGTCTCTCCCTCTCCTGAACTGAACCTTCTTCATCCCTTCTTCAAACGGGCTTGGCGAGTCTCCATCCAGGGTCCTGCTTCTGAGACCAACCCCCTCTGTAAGTGCAACTTTGCAGGCCTTCGCCCTAGTACAAATTGGTGCAAACTAGGTTGATTGTGGGTCCCATGTTGGTTCGACTTAAGAAATCCATCACCTTGGCTAAGACCGTTTCTTTTTTTCTTCTTTTCTTCTCCTTTGATTATTTTTATTATTTTAGTTCTCGTTTCATTGCCTATCATAGTAGTTAGTTTTGCTTCTTTAAATTCTAAGTAGATTATCCCACCTAGGTTAGAGAATAAACGTGCACAAAACTCAACCCCTGGTTTACTGTGTGTGTGTTTCATCAATTTATAGTGACCTCTAAGCTGAACAAAGAACTCACAAAATTGTAGTAAGGGCACAACCTTCATTTTAATGACTGATCCAACGAGGTTCTCATCTGTTATCCTGATAAAATTATCAAAAAGAGATGTGGTGCTCCGCAGGCAAGCTCAACTTAATTTAAATATTAAGTTTGAGTCTCCTTCAATTAATGAGCCAATTAATTATTAATTTAATAATTAACAATTATTGATTTAATAATTAATTGGACCGATTTCCCTTACAGAGAGTAGGAATGCATTGAAACGGGCACGTTGCAGACTTTCATACATTAGTTTGTGTGCCCTTATGCTGCGGTTGTATTGGTGACCACTGATCACACCATTGATGGATCCTGGGGCAACAACTTCAGACTCAATGAGAATGTCCTGCAGTCCTGCATCACAAAACCTTTTTCCTATAATACCTAGGAAGGACATGCAAGTATGAAACTCACCAAGTCGAATCACAAGACGCTTTGTCAATTCCTGATCCTTCCAGCGGATTTGCTGAGCTTTCGCATATATAGCTTGGTCAAAAACTACCACTACATGGTCCAGCGCTAGCTGATCAGCAATGCCAACACTTTGCTTCAAAATAGTGTTAACTGTTGACATCTCTGTCGGTGAAGCCCCAATGACTGGAAGATAGTGCAATGCTGACTTTGGCAGAATGGCACTTTGAAGCATTGTGTGAAAAACCTGTCCAACTGGGCACTGTGCATGCTTCAGCATCTGTGTACTTTACTAAAGCATATGCCAATTCGGTTTTGGCAGCAGACACAGTGTTCAACCTGTAAGTTTCTGCATCCACTGCAACACTGCCATGAAGACTCAAGTTATGTGGCCCATGCCTTTTAGACTGTTGGTAATGTTCAATAGGGTAGCTAGGAGGTGGTTTGAATGACTTCACTCCCTTCTGTAGTGGCTGTCTGTCTGTTTTTGATACAATTTCAGCCACAGAACTTTGCAGCATAATGCCATTTGTATGGTGAGTAGTTCCATGACCTGAAAGAGTCTCCTCCCCAAAATCAATGTTGTCCCACACCAGTATGGTAGGTGCCTTCTGTGCAAATCCCTTTGGTATTTTGTCTCTACCTTCTAAAAGTTGTAGCTGAGCAAGGCTCGTGTCGAGACTCACAACTGTATCCCTTGAAGAACAATGTCCTAATCTATTCAGTAGTGACAGAACATTTGATGAACCTGTTAGATGGCGAACAGTTAGACCAAGACACAACGATTTAGGTGTCTGCTTTCGACCTTTAGATGCAAGATACACAATGTCTTGACAAAGAGAGATAACTTTTAGATTCACATCATCAGGAATATCAACATAACCAGCTATTGTTGCTTCTTCTGTCGCACCAATAATCCAGGCAATTAGATTGTACAGTTCAACAGGCACAATAGATTTAGCTTCAGATACATTTAAATCTTCTGCTGTGGGAGGCCACGGGCATTTCAGACCGGGTGATTTGCTTAGAATGTTCCTCAATATCAGACCTGCACTGTAAAGTGTCCTCGTATGCTCTGTGATTTTCCAACCAGATGTTGGACCAGCTACATGTTCAGTGTCACTTTCTTGGCTTACCTCAGTAGACTCAGCAGTTGATGTACCTGATGAGTGATGTACCCTGTCTAAAAGTTTGTCAGTTGCTGATAACGTCTCTACAAAAACCATTTCAGAGGTGTTGCGCTGGAACGGTGTGTGAAATACCAGCTAGGGGAAATCACGCCTCAATCTTCTTTTCAGTATATCCTGCCTGAAATATAAAATCAAAGGGAAAAATGAGCACAAGACACACATATTCACATCACATTAGGGCTGCTCTATTATGGAAAAAATAATCATTATGATTATTTTGGTAATAATTTATATCAAGAGTATTCAAAACATTTTTTTTTTCAAATAAATGTTTAAACATTTGAAAATAAGACAAATGCAATCATATTTTTTTTTTTTTACTTAAACTGAGCTTGTCAGCAAACTATTTTCATCTGAAACAGTGAGATTTTAGACAAATCACTCCCCATAGATTTCGGGCAATGTTTTTCAGTGTGAAGATTTATAAGTTACCTGTAGTCTGAAGCATCGAGATCCTCGTGTTTCTTAACAGTGTTCACGAACAACCTTCTTAGCTTGTCCATTTTCATCACATCTTTGTCAATTATAATCCTTTGACGGATTACTTGTTCACAAAATAGTTTGTAGCTTTCAGCATAGGGTTGCCTGAAACACACGCACGCACGCACACACTTAACATGTGCAAAGAGTCATGCTTTCTAGTTAATGCTGTCTCTAAAGGTAAACAGAATACAAGTGACATGTTGTTGACCAATGTTTTACTTTTGAAATGTGTAATTTTAGCAAAGTGACAATGCAATAGTGCAATATAACAACTCACATTTGTTCATCCCTAGTTGCTGTTTCTGTTGACTTTGTTAAGAACCTTGTGTAATCTCTGTAACAAGACTTATGGTATCGCACCTCCATTGCGACACAATCTTTGTCTTGAATATGTAGAAGAATGGAGGTGTCTTTCTTCATCTTAGCTGCCTGCAGCAACCGGCCTTTACACAAAAAATAATTGCAATAAGTGTTATTGTCACATCACCTCTTTTTACAGTATATGCACATCACAGATTTACAAGTACCAGTAAAGTGTTTTTTGGGTTTGGGGGAAGGGGAGAGTGTAGCTGTGACTCTCTATGACTCTCTGATAGGCACAGTAACCAGAGTTTGGTAACCACTGTTGGATTCACTGAAAAATCATTCAGCAGCTCGTGCTTTTACTAAGCTATAGCCTTAAAACTTAACCTAGCAACAAATTATTTTCAATCCTATACTAAATATCGGTGACATTAATAATAGAAATGGTCACGTGTGTGTAGCACATACCTGCCGACAATGTTTCTGCTTTGGCGAGATGATCCCTCTTCCGTGCGCCTTCCGATCCCAGACGAGTATACTTTGAAATTTTTTTACATATGATGCAGATGGCTGGAAGGACAGGGCCAGCTGAAGCGATGGGCAATCCTGAACGGGAACGAAGTTTTTTTCGGGGAGTTTCAGACTCTTCTGCAACGTCACTTGTACTTTCTGAGGGCGCTGAATGTCTCGCTGCTGCAGATGGCTCTCCCTCCGCCCGTGCGGATTTATTCTCAGCCTTTAACAATTTCTGTTTATCGGTAAAACGCCGGTAGCATGTAGTGTGAAATCCAGCGTCGCCAGGAATATTCTCAAAATCTATATTCACGCAATGTTTGTAAATTTCTGCAAGATCCTTATTTGCGCCACGAAGACAAAGCCACTTTCTCAAGCACGTTCTGTACGTGTCCCACCGTTGATAAGTAAAGTCCAAGACGTCCTCATTCTTAACGGATAAAAGTTGCATGTAACATCGTTTATTTCCCACTTTCTTTTTAACTTTTTTCTCCATTCGCTTTTCTTCGCTCTCCGATGTTGTAGTCGCCATTTTTTTTTCTGGTTGCTATGGTGAAAGAGTAAGCAGCTACCTGATTGGCTCGTGTGACCAAAATCACACCACTCCCGACCTAATGGCACTACGCCCACACCAGAGATCACTGCGCCTCACCGCGAAATAGTGCCGGAGTTTCGCCACCGAAAACACAAAATTGGCAGGTTTTCAGAGGGTGAACTCCACGGATTCTTACTTACTACTGATAAATCTATTTTATGAAGTAAAGATTATTTAGTGCCCCTGGTAGTGGAGCGAAACTGAACGAAAACGTGTCTGACCTGACGGCCTATAGCCAATGGGATGCCAGAAACATGCACAAACACCGATCTAGTATACTCTCATACCTATGGTAGAAGGTTCCTCTTAGCCAATGGGATGCCAGAACGATGCATAAACACCGATCTAGTATTTACGCTCATAGGTACGTACCTATGGTAGGAAATAGCCATAGCCGAAAGTATGTTGCGTTCGGTAATGTATTTTTACCTTTCGTATCTAGAAATTTATTTCGTAACAAGAGGCAATATTTTCCCGTTGGGGCGTTTCGTAACTCGAAAATTTCGTATGAACAGACGTTCGTAAGTAGAGGTTCCACTGTATTCCTCTTAATTTATATTCACTTTCCCTTTTTATATATCTAGTTTGTATTTTAACTGGTAGAATTTCACGGTAGGCTTTATACAATATTTTAAACCGGTTAAACTCCATCAATTCATTAAATTTTAAAATCTTTAGTTGCATAAATAATGGATTTGTGTGGTCTCTGTATCCACAATCCAAAACAACACAGATTGCAAGTTTCTGTATAAGAAAAATTGGTTCGGTGTAAGTTTAGGCAGCACACCCCCACACTTCAATGGAATAGGTCAGGTATGGCACAATCAATGAATTATATAACAATAACAAAGCATCCTTGTTCAACGATTCTTTAACCTTGTGTAAAACAGCTACAGTTTGGGATACCTTAGATTTAACATATTCTATATGTGATTTCCATGTTAAATGTTCATCGATAATAATACCTAGAAACTTTATTTCATTTATCCTTTCTATTTCCATTCCCTGCACTGTCAGTTACTTCAATATCCATATTTTTACAACTGAATATCATAAATCTGGTTTTATTAATATTTGTCTGTTGGCATTAAACCACTTCATAATGTTCTTGAACTTTTTCTCTATTACATGTAATACATTATAAATATTTTCCCAGAAAAAAATAGTGGTATTATCTGCAAACAATCCTGAAACAGTTTCTCCCCTTTGTGCTTGCAGATAAGCTGATCATTTGATTCAGCTGTGTTGGAGGAGGGTGACATGGAAAACAAGCTGGATAGGGGCTCTCAAGGACAGAACTTGGAGATCCCTGCTATAGCACAATATAGGGCGTAATTCCCCCGTTAATGTCCGCCATGTGACACAATAATTCTTCATGAGTGTCTGTAGTCATTCCACGCGTTTTATGCTTGTTTACAGCACGCATTGTCACAATGATCACGTGACTGTCCAAAAATGGCAACTCCTGTACCGAATGCAAAAATAATTTGTAAAGATTTTTTTTTTTTTTTAGGGAAGAGTTGAAATTAACCATTTCACAGAAAAGCTGGTTAGGTTTTTTTTTATTTTTTATTATTTTTTATTTTTTTTCAATAAATGGTGTGTCGCCACTAGGGCGATATTTACAGGGAGACTTTTAAAATGACACACTGAGATCGAAGATGACTTTTATTTTGATACTGTTTCCTGTAATTTGGTTACTTCTTCCTGTCTAGCATCAATTTTGTTTGCTGCCTGGTTATTTTTTGTTGAAACCAGTCTTTTCATCTTTTCTTGAAGACGCTAGAAGCAAAGTCGTGAGTAAAACTGATTGTTAAGTTCAATTGCCGATACATTAAGTTATGTTTTGAGTTGAAAGGGAAGATAATGAATAGGTTAAAAAGATTGTTTTTATTCACATATATGTATAAGCATATTTCATCAGACTTTATATGATCTCAATGTTAAAACACTCAAAGCTTGTTTTTGTTACAGTTTTCACTCTGTCATGTAATGTTGTAATCTTCAGTAAACAACGGCAAAAGTTTCACTACAACACAGAGTCCTCGTCATTGCATCAAGTTTAACTGGCTGGATAGCTACAGTAGCCACACTGCAGTAAGGACAGCACAAATGGTGTATTCCTTTAATGTCTCAAACAACCATCAGATGGAATCTCTGATCTGTCAATGTGATTTCAAAATTGGAGCCAGACTTAGGAGTCACACATAATAGAATGCATTCTTCCTTATTACTGGAAGCACTGAAGTGGTGGTACAATTGGATTTCCAGGAAACACAGGCCATCAGCGGGGATGTATTTCATGAAATGAATGAGAGGAGGGACAACAGGGCCTCAGGTGGTTCATCACTCTGGTCACAATGCATGGTACTGCATGACAAATGCAGCACTTGCTAACGCACAAACGTCACTTGGATCCTGGCCAGAATTTAATATGCATAAGTATGTGTGGGACTTGGGGCTGGTACGAGAGAATACATATGTACTATGATTTTGTGGCGATGTTGCTGTTGATGAGACAGGAGGCGAAGACGACTTCAGTCAATGGTTAACTATCTATTTCACAAAAATAACTATGTACAGTATGTTTTGCTGTGTAACCTGGCAACAACGGTAATGCCTCCTGACCAAAAATGGGAGGGGTATAAACTAAAGAAGCAAGAGCAACAGAGAAAATGCAGAGAATAAATACTGTACAGATCAAAATATTTAAAAAGTGTGGGGAAAGTGCATGAAATCAAATTAAATGAATTTGAAGAGGCCATCTGTGAGTTTAAAACATTCGCCTCCAAACTTAAAAGTTGGTTGAAAATGAATCAAAACTGCCCATTTGTACTCAGTGAATGGGGGGAGTGAATGAGCGATCAACATGTGTGATGGCACTCAATTATTATAATTGTTTTAGCCTTAGACTTGACTTTGTTGATCCCTTTGGGATGGCTCCCTCTAGGAAATTTACATGTCCAGCAGCAATAAGAACAGATAATAAAATAAAAAACAATTAAATCAATCAATCAATAAATACGGTTATTACACCAGAGATTGAATTAATAATAATAAAAATAAAAAAAATTAAAAAAATCAATCAATCAATAAATAAGGTTATTACACCGGAGATTGAATTAAATAAATTAAAGTACAGTACAGTGCCGTATTTGTGAAGTGAAGTGCACGCTGCACGTTTGCCCCCACCCCAGTGCGTGGACGGACACCACATTAGCCGTTAGCATGGAGAAACACAGGATAATGAAAGCTTGTCCCCGCCAACATGGAAGTAGTGGCGTTTCTGTGAGTAGTTCCTTCCTTGGCAAATCATGAATCACTCACTCACTGAACTGGTATGGCAGTACGTTCACTCAATGAATCGTTCGCGAACCGGAAATGGCAACAGCTGCAACACTCATTCACTGAATCGTTCGTTCCTGAACCGGAAATGGCAATACGTTCACCCACTGACTCGTTCACTTACTGAACCGGAAATGGCAACACACTCATTCACTGAATCGTTCCTGAACCGGAAATGGCAACTCGTTCACCCACTGACTCGTTCACTCACTGATCCGTTCACGTCTTCGCGAACGGGAAGCTTCCTCAGTGACTAGTTCCTGAACACCAATAGTGAGGCTGCATGTGTAGTAAAATCCCGCCCACGTCTGACGCTAGCTTCTGATTGGTCATTCACGAAGACTGTCGGCATGAGCGTAGCTGCTCTCAAATGAACTGAGAAGACAACAAATCACTTCAAGAAGTGACCCGTTAACTCACGTTCACCGAAAAGATTCGTTCTACGAATCAGTCGTGACCGACACAACACTAGATAACGCCGCTGATGCAGAGGACCACAGTACCACATCCAGCTGTGATGGAGCAAATGAAACAAACGAAAGGCTGGCTGTCCATGGTGTTCAGGCAAGGAGATACTTGGGCAGAAAGCGCAAAGCTGAAGCTTCAACGTTCGACCATGGGGTGCAGGCTTGTATTCTCCAGCAAACAAAGCAGCTGCAAGAGATGTTCGAAGCTGAGCAAAAGTGTCAAGCACAGGAAAGTGCAGCTATGGAGAGTCTTCTAAAAGCACAGCAAGAGGCTGAGGATAAAAGATTCCAATTGATGCAAGTACAACAACAGGCACATACACAGATGGTCAGTCAGATATTGGGAACTGTTGTTAATCTGTGATGCGTTGGTAGTCAACCCCCCCCACCCCCCCCCCCCACCCCCCCACCCACCCACAAGCACCAACTCCAACACACTGGCTTCCAGCACCATCATCCAGGTCACCTCCGATCAGATCTACGCCTAGCAGCACATGGTCCGTTCTTCAGCCGCCACTGTCCCAAGCACATCTTCCACAGCCCGTGTCTTCAACCTCAGTTGAAGGAGATGGGGGTGAACAGAATGATACACAGGCTAAGGTATCGGTGGCAGATGTCCTTCAAAGAATAAATTACAGTAATTTGTATGACCTGTAGATTGTGGAGTTGCACAAGTAGAGTATATTTCAGTGTGGGTTCAGTTAACTACCTCTACTTGAACTACCTACCAGTTGGCTGTTTGGTCTGAATGTTCAAATCAAGTTGCACTACTTAATTGAAGACGATAAAGAATGTAACTGTCATTTTTTTTTATTTATTTATTTTTTATTCCAGTTTAGAAATATTTCCATAC
Organism: Festucalex cinctus; assembly: GCF_051991245.1. NCBI lineage: Eukaryota > Metazoa > Chordata > Actinopteri > Syngnathiformes > Syngnathidae > Festucalex > Festucalex cinctus. The sequence continues at coordinate 24,314,217 of NC_135419.1, read as the reverse complement.
ATATATTTCCATACATGCTATGTGAAATGTTTATTTTTTTTCATTTTTGTTCACCCCTCTGGCCCTGATCAAAAAGAGAAGAGAGTGCAAAAACTCGAGCATCGTGTACTCGTCCTGGTTGCCCATTGTTTACATCCCATATTTTCATTTTGTTGTCAACAACTGCCTGAAGGATGATAGAATATTGTCTCTTTCTATTGTAGTAATCTGCTGGTGTATTTATGGGGGCTTTGATGGGCACATGTGTTCCGTCAATGGCTCCTACAACTTGTGGGAATCTCCATTTATCTTTTAAACTATTTTTCTGAAGTCAGCTGCAGATGGCTTCTTTAGATAACATGGTTTTAGTACAGTATTTATAGCTGTAATGACTTCCTGCAAGATGACACAGCATGTGCATGTCCCAACTCCAAAAAGATGTGAGATGGACCTGTATTCCAGGTTAGTGGCAAGCCTCCACGAACAAATTGCAACGCGGATTTCTACAGAATGAGGTCTTCTGTACCTTGTGTGTTGCCGAGATAAATAGGGTCGTAGAATGCCACAGAGTGTTTGAAAAGTGTCTCTTCTCATTCTGAAATTTTTTAACCAGTCTCTGTCTGCCCAATTTGCTTGGATAAGTTGCCACCAATCCTGCGAACATGGATTGGCCCAGGTTGTCCTGTAAACCAAGAAACGTGTCATAAGAAGCCATGAGGTAATAAATAAAGTGTAGGCTTCATACAGTAATGTTTTATGGAGCCAAATAAAATATAATAGCTACAGACTATGGTGAAGTATTCACTTTATTTTCATGTAATTTCATGTACTGTATTTGTTTAAAAACTTCATCACATAAAAAGTAAAGCCTGAAAAATGATAACTTCACCACATGTAACATAGGTGACTATGGTGATCAAATTCTATCAGTAGCCTGTACAGAATGTTTTCATACCTCATCCCACGTCTTCTTGTGCTTAGCAACCCTGCTGCTAGCATGTTGTGGGTAATGGCTCGCAGAGCACATCGTCTCCTTCGGGTTGCAGCACGAATTCGCCGACGTTGTTCAAAAACGACTAAAAGAGCATCGCAATACCTTCGCTGTATTGGGTTGACACTCCAAATGTTTTTGCAGCTCTAATCGCAAAAATGCACAGAGAAGCAATGCGGCACTGACGACCTCCTTGTTTTTTTCCATTTCCGGATTTGTGCTCTGCGTACCGCCCACTGCATATTTGTCCAATGGGAGCACCGATCGTCACACACGTGGTTGTGTTTACAGAATATAGTTCGCTTGCCAAAAGTGCAGCGTGACTACGAACCGCACCAAACGGAAAAAAAAAAAAAAAGTCCACCTTTGGTCCGGACCAAAGGACTTTTCTGGTCTGAATACACCCTCTGATTGCATTGCCCCTGCCAAATAAATAAAATGAAAACAAATCAATAAATGAAAAGATGATGTAAGCAAATGTGGGTGGGGGGCTTAAGCCCTTTGCTGCCCCCAACCTATACCGCCCTGTGTAGCTACACGTGCTGCACATTCCAGCAACAGACACGAGCCAATGAACGAAGTCATCCTTGTCCTGTATCAATGTTCCCTCTAATTTTCCATGTGACTGTGCATTCACACAAACTTCTTGAGCATTCCATGGATTACGGTGAGCGACATCCACGGACTTGTACACAGACTCACAATGGCACCATAGCGAGAAGTGAAGCCACCGGCAGCCATCTTACGTTGCCGACCAAACTTATTTGTTTTCCCACACCGTTTTCATGTTAATTTACTGTCTCCATAGTGAAATGCCGCCGTGCGTGGCGTATGGTTGTACCAATAAGACTGCATGAAGTGCTACATGCACATTTCATTGTTATGAAATTAACGCATATATAAATATTCTCTTATAAGCTATCTGTGAGGGCTATTCAAAGGCTTGTCTGCATCATGTTGTCAGAACCATGAACAATGAAATGAACGCAAAGGCCATCAGGACAAAATTGGCTGTGAAATGTAAACCCAACTGAGTCCATTTTATATACAGTAAGCTCTTGACATCAGACATGCACATGGCAGCCAAACCAGTATTACACCTGTCCAAAACATGAGATCATAAATGACATGATGTATGTATGTTACAAAAAAATCCTAACCACTTGTACATCATGTGTCAGACGATTAGATTCAGCCCGAGTTTGTTACTTGTTTTTAATCACAGGTTATTTTAAGCATAATTAAGTCTCAATACATTTTTTATAAATATGGGCCCACATCGTCCACTCAAAAATAATGGAAAACGTAATTTATTAAAACGTTGTAGCGAGTAGTGACGGGAGTCGGAGTGTTGAAGCCAAAGACTGGCGTTTTATTGACATCATCTTCTCAGTGTTTAACAGCAACAACAACTCACTCTGCGCGAGGCTCACAGGCCTACTAACATTTCGTCCTTTGATCCTTTCATCCTAACCAACTCTTACCACCCGGAACTCCCCCTTCGTCCCAACGTTCCATGGGTGAATTATGTTCCCATCACTACACAAGCCCCCCCAGAATTCACCCATAATCAAACTCCGGATGACGGGGCGGCAAAACTGACCGACCCTTACGGGTAAAGTACCCAGGGAGCGCGGGCGGGAGGGTCACAGCAGAAACATCAGAACAGTCCCGCGCACCAACTGGCGGGGATGCAGGAACAACTGGAAGGGACCCCGCACGGTCTCCCAGGTGCAGCCCAGGGGGGCGGCCGTGGCGGGGGGCGCGGGGCAAGTCCAGGTCAACATGAGCCGGCTTAAGCCTGAACAGAAACTGAAACAGTTTCGGAACGGCCCCCAACATCCACGGCCATAGTCTTGGCACCATGCTGCAGGACCCTAAATGGCCCATCGTAGGGGGGGACGCAAGGTACCACGGTGTGCACGGTGTGTGTCGGTTGAAAACAAACTCGGCCGACTGCAGGTTGGAGGGTACCCGGGCCACGGGGGTGCCATGCTGCGACGTGGGAACGGGCTGGAACGCACCAGCAGCATCCACCGGCGGCCCAGGCCTGGGTGCGGGCAATGCGTCGAGGCGTCCGGAATGAAATCTCCTGGCACTCTTAGCACCTGTCCATAGACCAACTCAGCCCACGAACACTGCAGGTCCTCCTTAGGTGCAGTACAAAGGCCCAGCATGATCCAGGGTAGCTTGTCGACCCAATTACCGTCAGAAAGTCCAGAGCGCAAAGCGGCCTTCATCGAATGATGGAACCGTTCGCACAGCCCGTTAGCCTGAGGGTGTAAGCGGAGGTGTGGTGTAGCTTGACCCCGAGGCTTTTAGCAACAGAGTTCCAAACCTCTGACGTCAACTGCGCACCCCTGTCAGACGAGAGGTCCGCCGGCGGTCCAAACCGAGCGACCCAGGTCCCGATAAACGCCCGGGCCACGTCACTGGTCGATATGGAGGTGAGGGGAACGGCCTCCGGCCAGCTGGTCGTCCTGTTCACCATCGTCAGGAGTTAGGTGAAGCCCCGGGAAGGAGCAAGCGGACCTACGATGTCGACGTTGACATGGTCAAACTTTCTCGCAGGGACAACAAAAGTCTCCAAAGGCGCCTTGGTGTGACGGTGGAATGGCTCGCTGACAAGCCACGCATGAATCGACCCAGGCCCGTACATCTTTCTTCAACCCAGACCAGACGAACTTCTGAGCCACTAACCTCGCCGATGCCTTCCTGCCGGGGTGTGAGAGACCGTGCACCATGTCAAAGGCGGCCCTCTGCCAACCAGAGGGCACCAGCGGTCTCGGCCAGCCCATGGAGACGTCGCACCACAGCTCTACCCTGGAGTCGTCGACCGCCACCCGGTGTCGGAACCCCGAAGCAACTGGGTGCTACAATCGGAAGCCTGGTCGGCCGCCATCCGGGAAAAGTCGAGGCCCAGCTGTACCGTGTTGACGGCTGCCCTGGACAGACAATCCGCGACCACGTTGTCCTTGCCAGCGATATGTCGGATGTCCGTGGTGTATTCAGATATGAACGACAGCTGGCGCTGTTGCCACGCGGACCACGGCTCGGACAACTTCGACATGGAGAAGGTGAGGGGCTTGTGATCAACGAAGACCGTGAACTCACGGCCCTCCAGGATGAAGCTGAAGTGGCGGATCGCCAGCCAGACAGCAAGGAGCTCCCTGTCGAACGTGCTGTACTTGAGCTCCCGAGGGACTAACCGGCGGCTGAAAAAGGCGAGCAGCTGCCACGCACCTTCGACGCGCTGCTCCAAAACGGCCCCGACGGCAAAATCGGATGCGTCAGTAGTGAGGGCGACCGGGGCGTCCAAGCGCGGTAGTGCCAACAAGGCCGCTCGGGACAGCGCGGCTTTCGTCTCTTCAAAAGCCTTGACTCTCACATCCGTCCAGTCGACCGCACGGTTAGGAACCACACCCTTAAGTGCGTCGTAAAGCGGGTGTATCATATGGGCAGCGTGGCGGATGAACCTGTGGTAAAAAGTCACCATCCCGAGGAACTCACGGAGAGCCTGGGCCGTCCGGGGTCGAGGAAAAGCGGCAACAGCTTCCACCTTTGCCGGGAGCGGGGTGGCGCCGTCCTCGTTGATGATGTGGCCGAGGAATTGGATGGAGGGCACACCAAAGACACATGTAGCTCGGTTAATAATCAGTCCAGCCTGGCTGAGCTTGGAGAAAAGCTGCCGGAGGTGTGAAAGGTGTCCTCCGATGGAGGAGCTGGCCACTAGGATGTGATCCAAATAGACGAAGAGGAATGGCATGTCCCGGAGAACAGAGTCCATGAGACGCTGAAAAGACTGGGCCGCGTTTTTAAGGCCGAATGGCATCATGAGAAACTCGAACAGTCCGAAAGGTGTTATCACAGCAGTCTTCGGCACTTGGTGTTAGCCCCGTACCAAGTCCACCTTGGAAAACACCTTCGCACCTGCCAGGTGGGCAGAGAAGTCCTGTATGTGCGGGACCAGATAGCGATCGTGCGTCGTGGCATCATTGAGGCGGCGATAGTCTCCACACGGTCGCCAGCCGCCGTCCGACTTCGGAACCATGTGGAGAGGCGAGGCCCACGGGCTGTCCGAACGACGAATTATGCCAAGGCGTTCCATGTTGGCGAATTCGGACTTGGCTGTGGCCAATCTATCAGGGTTGAGGCGGGCCCACGGTCTCGATGTGGTGCTCGACCCCCTGCTTGGTAGAAGTGGCTGCAAATGTAGGCGTGGTCAGGCTGGGGAATTCGCCAAGAAGCCTCGTGAACACGTCATCTGAGAGCGGGCTGTCGAGGCCCTCAAACGTCTCCACATCACACCCAAAAGCGACAGAGGAAAACGTCAAAGCGTCCAACAGGTGGCCATTTTTAACATCCACCAGTAGACTGTGGGCACACAAAAAGTCCGCGCCAAGAAGGGGAAAAGAAATGTCCGCAGTGACAAAGTCCCAAGTGAATCGGTGCTCCCCAAAACATACATCCACTGTCTTAGTGCCGTAGGTCCGGATAGGTGCATCGTTGGCCGCTGACAGGTGTGGGCCGTGAGTGCCCCCGGCAGCATCTTCAGCCGAGGCAGGCAACACGCTTCTGCGGGCGCCGGAGTCACAAAGGAATTTGAGTCTGGAGAGGGTGTCGATGATAAACAGCAGCCGGCACTTTGCGCCCCCACTCACAGCTGCAACTGAGTGGAGGCGTTGCCGTTTTTCGACGCAACAAAGGAGCAAGGGGCGCGGCACCTCTTCGCCTTGGTTCCAAAACAAGCGTGAAAATAGCATAAGCCAGGGGCTGATCGGCCATCCACGGCAGCGCGTGCCTTATGAGGTGCAGTTGCGGCCGCCGGGACTGGGAAGGTGCGCGCAGAGGCCAAGACCTCGTGGTTGTAATGCTGGGTGGCCAGGAAAAAACGGTCAGCTTCCTCCGCCAGAGCACGTGGCTCGGAGATGGTAGTGTTCGCTAGCGCTGTCTGGACATGAGGAGGCATGTGGCTCAGAAACAGTTCAATAAACAAAAAGTTCGGCTCCTCCGCACCAAGCAGGTTCAGCATTTTTTCCATTAGTTCGGACGGCTTACTGTCCCCCAGGCCCTGGATGGCGAAAAGGCGGCGAGCTCGTTCCGGCCGTGAAAGCTCGAAGGTCTTAAGGAGGTACGCTTTGAGCACCGCGTACATATCCCGTGCCGGGGGAGAGGTGATAAAACTCACGGCTCTGACCGCCGTAGAGCTCCCGAGCGCGGACACGACGTGGTAGTAGCGCGTGGAATCGTCCGTAATTCCCCGGATGGCAAACTGAGCTTCAGCTTGTACAAACCACGTCGCCGCAACCGACTCCCAAAACTCCGGTAACTTGAGACCAGCGAAGTTCGCCATGTCGCTCAATTCGATCAAATTATCAGCCTCGGAAAAGTCAACGAGGCGGATGTCGGGGTCACCAATGTAGCGAGTCGTGACGGGAGTCGGAGGAGGAGTGTTGAAGCCCGGAGCCAAAGACTGGCGTTTTATTGACATCAGCTTCTCAGTGTTTTAACAGCAACAACAACCCACTCTGTGCGAGGCTCACAGGCCTACTAACATTTCGTCCTTTTATCCTTTCATCCTAACCAACTCCTCCCACCCGGAACTCCCCCTTCGTACCAACATTCCGTGGGTGAATTATGTTCCCATCACTACAACGTGAACATTTCTGACACGCGTGAAGAGCCTCATTGAAGAGGCTCGTAAACTACGCCCGTATTTGGACTTCCTTAAAATGGCGCTGTTGCGTGTCATGCAGTCTCTTCAGTGCTGAGTGTTTGTATCATGTATGCATGCTTCAAAGTGCAGTAGAACAACTGTGTGCGCACCCAAACTGCTATTAAAACTGTAAGTGACGTGGAAATGGTGTCCTGTTGTGTGCGTGGCCGCGCGCCGGCTGGCGTCACAGTAGTGACGTAATGCTCTTTCATTTTGGACGGAGCCACTCCGTCCCACAATACGACATGGCTGTTCCCCTTGCATTTAAGATTTTTATCACATTTTACTTTCCCACTCCATGAACCACAAGTACTATATAAAGTTTTCATTTGTTTATAGGAGGATAATGTAAAAAATACAAACGGTAAATACATCTGCAGGTTAGGATTTATTTTATTTTTTTTACTGTGCTGCAAGACATTTGCTGTGCGCTGAGGTGGTGAGAGCACTGCGCAATTGCGCACGCGCGCAGTTTAGAGGGAACATTGTCCTGTATGCTAACAAGTCAACTCAACTTATTTCAACTTTAATCACTGAGCACTTCAAAACAGCCATTGCTGCATGCAAAGTGTTGCACATGGATAAAAATTAGTCATACAATAACGAAGACAGTTAAAACAAATTCACAACATGAACACAGTAAACAAACACCATAAAAAATATTAAATCATTTTTTAATGCAGCTTTTCATTTCATTCGTCCACATTCTTCAGGTAGCAAATATTCCCATCTGTTCAGTATTGGTGTTTCCTGCTCACATTCTGATCCAGGAACAGAGATGCATTGATTTGAAATGCATTCGAATGTCAACAGTGAAAATGCTCAGGCTTATATTTGTCTATACAAGCCCAGGGGGTCCATGGATAAGGCTGCGGGTGAGCAAGAGCAGCAAATTAGATACAGTCCTTCAAAGATGGATTTTTGAGAATTCTTATTCATCCTTTGTTAGTATGATTATTTATTTTCCTCTCCCCTACAACATGACACAAGATTTTGTCTCTCCTTAATTTTCTTCCGCTCACTCATGTTTTGGTTCATATGTTTGTCAAAGTTACTTAGTGAATTTGTTTAGATACGTAACGTATACGTACGTAGACTATGCTTTTAACTTGGGCTGGGTATTGCTGCCAACCTATTGATACGATACGTATCACGATACAGGGTTCACAATATGATACGTATGGCGATACATATGTATCCCAATACATGATCTTCAAGGCGATACGTATCCCAATATTTTACATTAATTGACTTGCATTTTATAATAACAATCATATGTATACTTAAAGGATATGTTTATTATGCTGGATGACAAAAATGTTTTTGGGAGTAGCTCTTCTGGTTTACCACCAAGCGGCATGCCTGGTCTGAATGTGCACACACTGCAGAGTAAGGAGCAGTTTTCACAGACACACCGGGAACATTTATTAATAGGTATGAGCCGATGTGAGCAAAAATATCAAAGTATTAAAATTACAGCTCTAAAATGTGCTTATTTTTAAATATTTGGGGAAATAAAAACAGCATTTTTTTTTCATGTAACACATTCTACTTAGTTTTTAAACAAAATATACGAAAATTGGTACATTAACTTTCAATCCCACGCATTTTCTGACAAGGTAACTCCAGAATCCCACCAGATTTTGCATATTTTCACCCATTTTCAATGCTTATTAGAATATTGTGTGCTATGACTAAATAGACATGGTGGGTGTCGTTTGAAAGATTGGGGTATCCTCTTTCATTAGAAAAAAAAAAAGTATGATTCTACCTTATTCTGTTCTTTAGTAATCATCATTTGAAAATGGCTTGATTTGACATAATTCAAGAATCTCGGGCAAAATAAGGAGAAATTAAGCTTTTTGTGAAATGATGCATTTTCTGCAAAACAGTGACTTTTACAGTAATATTTTTTGGTTTAGTGACATCTCAAATATCTCAACAATCCTTGCCTTCCATAAAACATGAAAAAAAAAAATGAAAATGTGTTTTTGATAGCAAAATAAGGATTTATTTACATATCTGATAGCGTGTGTAAACAGCAATATTTTCACATTTCACAAACTATTTCCAAAATGTTGATCATTTACAGGAATGTTTGTGCGTGCGTGTGCTCGTGTGTGCGTGCTCGTGCGTGTGCGTGCGTGCTCGTGCGTGTGCGCTATTTACGTACTATACAGGGAAATAACAGCTCCATTTTCACATTTGATAAACTATTTACAAATTTGGGGTTATTTACAAAATATGCATGCATGAATGGGTGCATGGGTTTTGTTTTGAAACCCAATAGTGTCTTTTGTGTGATCGCGTGTGAAGCTTTCTTCTGCGTTCAAGGGGGACACGGCAAGATGTTCACACGCTTGTGCCTCTTCCAGTGTAGTAGCTGCTTCTGTAAATTACAGAAAATACTGTGATCAAGATGTAATTTTTATTATTGTTGCAAGGTATTGTGATTTTTTTTTTACCTTTCGGTCGCACTGCGTGTGACTGCGAAGGGGCCATTTGTGTACGCTGCCCCAACTGTAATCGAATGTTGTGCAACATGCGTTAGTTAGTACGAGGTTACAGACATTGCACATACAGTATACAGAAGCATGTCTGTGAATATTCTCATCCATCCAAGTCATTTCATCCCTGTCACATTCAATATACTGAACTAGTACAATTGTGATCACTCGATTTACAGAATGCTAAACGTTAGCTTACCTCCGGGGCTTCCAGGAGCTTTCGGCGATAAATCGCTGCTGCTGCTACCTTCGCCACACTTGAATTGATCTGTTCAACTGGTGAAGGCGGCTCGAGTTCGCCAAATTCGTCACGGATTCCTCGTCAGATGACGTGGACTGGTCAGAGATACGACGATGCAAACTTTCACTCCGTGTCTCAGAGAACCCCGGAGGGGGTGGCTTCTGAAGTGGGCGCCCGTGACGTTTTTGTCGCTTTTCACACTCTCTTATGCAGAATCCGGCTCCTTGATCTTTCTATTCGTCATCTCTTGACCGATCGTGACAAACGCTCTGCTCAAAAGCGTGAGCTTTTGTTTTTAGCGGCCTCCGGTTAGCCGCCGTTAGCACTCGTCTTTTCTCCCCCAGCCACCGGCCCCCACCACTCCACAACACTCCGCCTCTACTAGGAAATCACATCCTTCTCGTGTAAAGAGACCATCACTGCCATCAAGAGGGCACAGTTCGTCACTACAGTGCTTCACGGGCTTAATATTCAGAGGGAAACTGCCCAAGAGTCTCAGCCACCCATTCATAAAAAAAAACACGTTTGACGAACTAGTTCGTCTTCGGGTGACGCCCACCGGGTGTCACATGACGTACTAGTTCGTCGGCGGATTGCAAAGAGTTAAGAAATGTGCCATGTTAAGTTTATAAGTAAATAAATGTTGATATTCTTCCTTGCTTTCATTTATCTTAGCAAGACACAGTGTCCAATCACTGGTGAGCGATTTTTGCATTAATTGAAGGCAATTAACTTCAAAGACGCTGCTGGTTTTTATTTTTTAGCTACAATGCAAGCTGCAAAGGCAAATGTTAACTATCTATTTAAAGTTAACGAGCAATATCGATTCTGACGCCTGCGTATCGATGCGTGTATTGTAATGAGACCTGCAAGGATATATTGCCGTATCGATTTTTTGAGCACACCCCTACTTTTAACCAGCGAAACGATCTAATTAAACACGCACGCATGTACACACTCACTCTTTCTCGCAGCCACGCGCACACACATGCGAGTGATACAGAGGAGATACTTCAGCTGAATCAGTGAGTAGCACCCATCTTGCCTCCACTGAAACCATTCTTACGGCTAATGGAGGTCCTCCAACAAAAAAAGACCAAAACACCTCTGCAGTATGGGACTCTTTCATTGTCTGTAGAAATGATCCATCCAAAGCCATGTGTAAACATTTCCTTTATTATTGTGATCAAAAACAGAATCTCAATTCTCTGTTCAGTAAATATTTATTCATAAGCATACATTTTCTGAGTTTATTAAAAAGACATTATTTAACAAAAAAAAAAAATCTTACTTTTGTGATCAAAAGCACTGATTTGAATCTCAATTTGGCTGTTTTGGCAATAGTTTTCAAATAAAAAAAATTATAGCAACTTTTGCTCAATCCATATCAATTTCATACTTTATTTGACCATTTATTTTAAGTGAGAAAATTGATGCAAACCCCACGTATTTCCGTATTTTGTTTGTTTGTTTTTGTCTTATTCAACAGCACGTTTGTGTTTTATGTGCTTAGTTTGAATTGGATGTTGTTTTTTGAATTACTAAAACAACGCAAAAAAGAAGAAGAAGTATTTCCAATCAAACCACGCCCACTTCTGGTTTAGGCAACACCCCCTCCCCATCTGCGCGTGTTTAATGAATTAGGCGCTCCCAGATTGCTCCATTTTTGCCAGTTAGCGTGGTGCAAAGGCGACGCAAACCTTTAGTGAATAGGCCCCAAAGACGCGTACTTCTTCACAGTTCAAAACTAAATTTTTGTTTTACTTTGTTTTTGCTTGTATTTTGAATGTTGGCCATTTTATCGCATGAAACCATGTCAGTGAATGGTCTCACAAATGATGACTTCTCAGGCCCGTATGAAGCTGATTATCATGTCTAAAGAAACCAATGCTGTCCGACTTTTTAGTGAGGTTCCAAGTGATGAATGCTTTAATTAGCAGCTCTTGTTGTAAATATTGCAATAGATTGGGTTTTAACTTATGGCTATTGTTTTTTTTCCTTGTGGCGGTGATGTTTTAATGTATTATGTGAGTCAGTAACTGTAATAATATTACAAAAATATATTGAGTAACTCGTGACATTACCTCGCTACTGCCTCCATTTAATATATTACGTTACCCCTAACGCTGATGAACAGATACAGATAGTGGTGTACTCGCTCATCCCTGTTAAATATGGCAAGGGAACAGATGGTACACTGATGTGAAACATACAATATAAACATCATTCTTCATATTTCTTTTGAAGTCTTGTAATTAATGTTAAAATGAAATTTCTGCAGAACTATTGAAGCTGTTTTTTCCCATCATATGATTCCATGCATTTCATACACCAGACCAGTTGCGGAAAAGAAAGAAAATTGACTACTACTTTAAATTGCACAACCTCAAGGGCTATTTCCTTTTACTGCGTATGATTACTCTTTTGAAACTACATGAAATGTGTGGTGGATGGCATTTGGAGGTTCATAAACGTTTGACCCACAACCGTGCACAGTAAAAGTTACATAAACACATTTAATAATTCCAGAAAGAAAAAATGGGCGTTTAGAAAAGCCGGAGGTTATTGCAAATTATGATTTATTCAACCTACTCCTCAAAACACTTAATATACATAAATGTAGCCAATATTTGCTGCATATCGTAACAAAAGGACAGAAGTAGGAATAGGCTAGGTATCAGAAGATTAAGGTCCGGCTCGGGAAGAGAGGAGGCAGAGACTAAAGCTTGTGTTTGGTAATTTCACCATGTATTAAATTACAACGTGAACAACAACAACCCTAGTGGACGGGACAAATATACACATATGTACAAGAGGCAAAATGAATGGCCATTCAATGAAAGTAATAAATTTTCAAAATAAAGAAAAGAAGGGAAAAGAAAAGGAACAACTCTTTATCGAGGCACGGATTGAACTATCTGATTGATAATTTCCCAAGTTCTGCAATATGAAGTTCATTGGTTGGCAATCGCACAGTCACAGTTCACTTGCGCAAAAATGTAGTCACAGTTCATGCAACCAGCACTATAGTGATCCGATTGTCCAGCAACCGAGGTGTATGAGTGAATGTGAGTAACTGAAAGAATGAATCCGGAGGGGTTGCAGATCAGAGTGCAAGTGATGGAAAATGCAGGGTTGGCTACGAGAGCCTCCTACCAGCCCGAACAGAGCAGGTGGCTGGGGTTCCTGGCAGGAATCTCCATTTCCTTAGCTGCATTCAATGTTCGTTGACTGTTCCTGGGCTTAGCTCACCATCAATTCAAGTCTGGCCTGTATGAAACAGGACCATCTTAATATTCTTTGTGTACACAAATAAGAAACTACATTGCATAAATAACACTAACAGCATTATCAATCCAAAAGTTCCAATCCATCATCAATATTGTACAATATAAATCTATTAGACATGTCAATTCATCAAAACTAACGTACTATATGAAAGTGCTAAAGTTGTGCAAAATTAGCAATAGCAGCATTAAATTTAATTCATTAGAATAATGTATTCTAATGAAGATGTATAAAACCTACACAATTCAAGTACATTCAATTATCAAAAAGAACAACTTCATTTAGTAAAATACTGTTCAGTATTATTACATTTCAAACAATCAAATCTGGGTAAAACGCCACATTGTACATAAAATACGAGCTAACAGTGAATAATCAGTACCATTAATCACTTCATTCAGTCGTTTGAGAACCATGTCAAAGCACCACAGAAATGGCTCATGTTAACACATGACTCACCAGTTCAACTTTTCAAACAATCGCGACGGTGAAACAATGCAGTCCGGTGCTGGCAGTCGGCTCTACAAGTCAATAAGTAGGCGTTTAAGTTTCAACATAACTATATTCAAGATAGAGCTTTCTAAAAAACCCACCTCGATCCATAAACATTTCCACACGCGTTGCCTGGCTCCTTCCGCACTACTGACCATAAGCGGCTCTTATTGGTGGTACGTGCGGTCACATGACAGAGCGCGGCAATACATCAAAGATCATTTATAAAAGGCAAGAGCGTACACTCAACAGGTCGTCTTGGTACTCTTGTTACACCCTCCCCCCTTTAGACCATGCACCTCCGCGTGCATGTTACACAATGCGAACCGGAGAATCAGACTTTGAGTTTACTACCGGGGTGGCAGTAAATGCCTCGCCGTAGGCATCAGCCAGACTATGGAAAAGCGTCTGAACAACCGAAATCAAAGGATTACCTAAAGTAGAATAGGCAAGGCGGGTGGGTGGCCGTGACTGTCTTAAAGAGCGACGGACAATCTCAGGCTCAACCACCGATGGTACAGTATTTCCAGAGTCATCAAGTACATCTAATTGGTTAGGGACACTCTCAGCCGACTTGACGGATGTCTCTGCTTGGCCACCATTCTCTGCTTCTCCATCCATCTTGTCCAGATCCCTGACTTCAGGTTGGATTGCGACAGACCCATCTGCTGCAGGTAAGCGTTCTTTATTATTTTCCACAGATGGAGGTTGAATTGTGACATCAACAGAGGATCCTCCAAGATCAGCTAAGTGGTCCTCCACAGGTTCAGCAAGTGTAGGCGCTGGTGCGTCCCTCAGTGTTGGCGAGGTCAAGAGACTTGTGGGGCGTGGAGGTGAAAGTGGTTCGGCAACTGTCTTTTTAATTTCAAATGTCTCTGGAAAGGGGTTCGCAAATAAAGGCAGATCACAATCTTCCTCATCACTCAAGTCTTCAGTAATAGGAACAGCATTGTGTTGACTGCGAGTCACTGGTCTCCGAGGGGGTGTGACCTCAGAAGGTGTCTGACAAGAATTAGAAGGTAGAAATCCGCAAGGGAGAAGAAGATCACGGTGAAGTGTCCGAGTTGGAGCATCTTCCTGTTTCTCCTGTCTGACAGTGTACACTGGGAGATCTCCAGCACGACTGAGAACAATATACGTGTCACGCTCCCACTTATCTTCTAATTTGTGTTTTCCACGCAGCCTGACGTTGCGAACAAGAACACGATCCCCAACTTCCAGACAAGATGGAATTATACGTCGGTCAAATCGAGTCTTGTTTCGCTCTGCTGATTTCTCTGCATTCCTGGTGGCAAGTTGAAAACTTTGCTCAAGCCTGGACCGTAACTGCTCGACATATTGTGAATGTGACTTGGTCTGACTCTCTCGAACTGGAAGACCAAAGGCAAGGTCGACTGGAAGACGGGGTAAACGACCAAACATTAGTTCGTACGGTGTAAATCCAGTAACATCACTTTTCGTACAGTTGTATGCGTGACAGAGGGGTTTCACATATTCTTTCCATCGCAGCTTCTGCTTGGGTTCCAAAGTTCCAAGCATACTTAGAAGAGTTCTGTTGAACCGCTCCACAGGGTTTCCCCGTGGGTGGTATGGAGTAGTCCTTGTCTTCACAATGCCGGCAATTTCACAGAGTTCTTTTATAAGCTTAGATTCAAAATCAGGTCCTTGATCAGAATGAAGACGTTCAGGAATGCCATAGTAGACTATGAAGTTTTCCCATAAGCAACGTGCCACAGTCCGCGCCTTTTGATTTGGCGTGGGTAGAGCAAGAGCAAACTTCGTGAAGTGATCTGTAATGACAAGAATGTCTTTGGTGTTGCTTTGGTCCGGTTCTAGTGACAAAAAATCCATACAAATCAATTCAAGCGGCCGGGTGGTAGTGATATTGACCAAAGGCGCAGCTTTCTCCGGAAGGGACTTCCTTCTGACACACCGATCACAGGTTCTGATTTTGGTCTCAACGTCAGCTGACATGCGCGGCCAAAAGAATCTGGAACGTGCGAGATCCAAAGTACGTTCCACACCTAGATGTCCCATGTCGTTATGTAGACTTTTCAGAACCGAGGATCGCAGCTCTTCAGGGAGAACAAGTTGAAATATGGTTTGTTCGCCATCCTGCCTCTTCCTGTACAAAACACCATCCAACAGTTTCAGGCGGTTTAACTCCCGAAGTAGAAGAGCAAGTTCAGGAAGCTCTTGTCTTGCTGTGGGAGGGACTCGCTCGCCGGTTTCCAACTGGTGAATCACTGCTTGGATGGATGGATCAGATCTTTGTTTCGTCATAAGTTCTTGAAGAGATAGAGATGGAACAACTGGCAATCCATGTTGACTTTCATCAATATAGCTTTCGGGAATAGCCTTGGCGGACATAGTCATGGACTCGACTAATGTGAAAGCATGGGAATCAGCAGAGAGAGTCAACGAGCAGGGTTTCACAAGATGGTTTTGGCAAATAGCTGCAACTACATCTGGCGCAACTCCACATGCAGGGTCACCACTGTGATCACAAGTGAACTGGCTGACAAGATCCAAATCAGAAGAAGCATCAGAAGCAGATGTATGTGGACGGCGTGACAGCGCATCGGCATCAAGGTTTTGCTTTCCAGCCCTATACTGGAGTGTGAAAGTATATGTGGAAAGAGCAGCAAGCCAACGATGACTAGCAGCATCCAATTTGGCAGACGTAAGAATGTATGTGAGTGGGTTATTGTCCGTAACCACAACAAAATTAGCTCCATAGAGATAGTCGTGGAATTTCTCTGTAATACTCCACTTCAATGCCAAAAATTCCAGTTTATGTGCTGGATACCTTGATTCACTGATGGAAAGCCCACGACTGGCATACGCAATAACTCTGAGGTGTCCATCTTGCTGTTGATACAGCGCTGCACCAAGCCCTGTGGCGCTCGCATCTGTATGTAAGATGTAGGGTTTCTTCGGATCAGCAAAACCCAGGACAGGTGCAGTGGTCAGCTGGTCAATCAAGGTCTCAAAAGCATGCTGGCATTTTGGAGACCATCTCTCTCCAAAGGGTAGATGCTTTGGGTCCTGATGCTTGGTATGGGGTTTTTTCTTTCCTGACTTGCGAGTGGGTACGTAACCCCTAGTCAAGTCATTCAGCGGCTTGGCTATAGTGGCGTATCCCCGGATGAATCTCCGGTAGTATCCGGCGAATCCTAAGAATGATTTCAATTCTCGCAGGGTTCGTGGAATTGGCCAAGTCTTTAAAGCAGAAATCTTCTCTGGGTCGGTCTCTACTCCCTTTTCTGATACCACATGACCCAGGTAACGTACAGATGTTTGGAAAAACATACATTTCTCCGGGGACAGTTTAAGACCGAACTCTTTCAGACGAGTGAGGACTCGCAGCAAGCGGTCCTCATGCTCTTCCAATGTCCTGGAAAAGATAATCAGGTCGTCCAAGAACACAAGTACTTCTTTAAGATGAAGGTCTCCCATACACTGCTCCATGAGGCGTTGGAACGTCGAGGGAGCATTGGTGACACCTTGTGGCATGCGATTGAACTCCCAGAACCCTAATGGTGTTACAAACGCAGTTTTTTCTTTGTCAACTTCACTCATTTCAATCTGGTAATAACCAGACTTAAGATCTAATACACTGAACCACCTGGAACCAGTCAGTGCAGAAAACGACTCTTCGAGATTGGGAAGGGCGTAGGCATCCTTTATGGTCTGGAGGTTCAGCTTTCGATAGTCAATGCATAGACGAACATCGCCGTTCTTTTTACGGACTACCACGATGGGTGAAGCAAATGGAGAGACAGATTCCCTGATAACTCCAGTTTTCAGAAGATCCCGCAGGTGTTGTCGCACTGCCTCAATATCCTGTGGATGGATTGGCCGTGGACGGTGTTTGAATGGGGTTTCGTCATGCAACTTGATGTTATGTTTGACCTTATTAGTTCTGCCAAAGTCTAGATCGTGATGGGAGAAAACTTCCGGTATTCCATTCAGTTTGTTCACAATCCGTTCTTTCCATTCTTGTGGGATAGATGAATCGCCAAAATTAAATTGTAGATCACGGGGAGGGGGTAGTGTGGAGTCAACCTTCACACTGGCATCATGTGAGAGGATTTGAGGCATTAGCACAAGATTGGCAATCGGGCTCAAGGGTGGAATACACACATCGTGTTCTGATTCATTTTTTATAATAACTGGTACTTTGTGAAAGGCATGCGGTGAAACTGTAATCAGACAATTTACAACACACAGTCCACCTGCCAATGGAGATGCTGGATGTTCAATGAGCACACAGGAGCGTGCTAGTGGGATGCTAGTACTGATTGAGCCTTCAATGACAACAGTCTGACCCCCAGGAATGACAATTGGAGCTTTGCCTGAGAGTCTCACCATTCCATTGGTGCCCAACTGCGCTTGTTGGTGACGTAATTGGAGCAGTTTCAAAACAGCTCGGTACCCATGTGCTAAGGGCTGAAAGCTTCCGGGGTTGCTCTCAATATACTGGTCGTACAAAGGTTCTAGAGTGTTCATTCCAATCAAAACATGTGATTGAAGCTCTGGACGTGAATCTGGAATCACGAGCGCCAATGTAGCCACTTCCATTTCAACCCCCACAAAGTCACTAGGGAATGTTACTGACATCTCAATATACCCCAAGTAGGGAACAGCTTGACCGGCTGCACCTTCAACTTGGAGGAGATCACAAAGGGGTTTCAGTGGTTGAGAGGAAAAATGCTTGTTATAAAATGAAACAGGAACAGTGGTGACTTGCGACCCAGTGTCAAGTAGACAAGAACAGGTTTGGCCCGTGATGGTAACTTCACTTGTACACTTGGATCCTATTAATCCCTTTGGTAATCGAGTGTTGAGAGGTGGTGACGAAGTCAACTCTGTACAGGTAACTGAAGGAGAGTTCTTGGGACATTGCTGGTCCGAAGCAGTTCCAGTGCGCCCCGTAACAGGAACTGGGCTCAGTTTAAAGACTGGCTTGATGGGGGATTGGATTTGTGCCATTTCTGCAGTTTGTCAGCATGCTGCTTCTTCTTGAAAATCACCAAAGCAGAATTCGGGGGATTGTCACACGCTGGTTTAATGTGTCCGTCTTCCCCGCATCGATAACAAAAACCTGGCTTCGGTCCTGCTGGTGCGGGTCTTAAGGATCGTGATGCAGATTTTGGTTTGGCACCGGAACCAGGAGGGATAGGTTTTGCTGATGACTGCTTCTGAGCGGATTGGGCTGCAGTCAAAGCTGCCAACTGTCTCTGTATGTCTGCTAACTGTTTTGTTAACTTTTCCAGTGTTATGGCTTGATGGTCTTCACCCCCAGCATAAGCATATTGAGCATGAGTCATGGCCTTTGTTTTGGATGGACCGAGATGCTGCTTCATTCGAATGGTCTTTGCTGCTTCCCTATCCTCCTCAGTACGCAACAGCAGTAATAATTCAGCAAAAGATGGTGGATTATGCTTTCGTTGCTTGAGTTGGAGTTCGGAGATCAATGTATTGTCCCAACACCCTCTGCAAAACTGGTTAAGCAGGTGTTTGTTGGTTTCAGTGTGTGGGACCCCTCCTCTCTTAATGGCTAGACTGAGGGCAACCTGCAACCGCTGGAGATATGAAGATGACTTTTCTCCTGCATCTTGGAAAGTGTCCATGAATTTTGCAAAGAGCTCATCGCCATCTTGCACGGTACTGTATGCTGAATCCAAAATTTGAAGATAGACTGCTGGGCGTGTTTCTGGTTTCAAATGCTTGACCATGTCTGCAGCTGGAGGCAAGAGACTTTCAAAAATTTTTCTTGACCGTTGTAAGTCGGAGAAAGATGGATCATTTGACATCAGATCGACAGTAGAACGCCATGTCTCATAATCTGATTCATTCTGGGGGCGGGGCAACCTCCCAGAAAAAGCCCTGAGTCGCTGGCTAGAAAGATGAAGCATTGCACTGTCCTCATTTTTAACTATATGCTCTACCACATAACGCTGGACTTCTTGTGGATTAAGATCAGAAGCGGCATTATGTGGGAAAGAGAATCTTGGTGTATGTGAAGTCTTATGTTCCGGCTCGTCTGATTCTTGACTCGAGTTCTCAGCATTAGAAGTGGAGACAGCCAGCGAATTTAAGGTGACATCAGATGGTGGCAGTGGGTTAGATTGGGCAAGTGAGGCAGAATCTTGTAGGGCTGGCCTTAATTGCGTAACAGAGTGGCCAAGCAGAGACATCACCTCATTAAGGACTTCTGTAAAATCCTTTCCTGTACGCTTAGCCAAGTCTTTTAATTCTAATAAATAAGCATCAGTTTTTAGCTTCTCTATTTGAGTAGCACACACTGTTGACAGTTCTAAAATATCATACGTTAGTTTTCCATCATCGCTCACAAATGTGTATGGCAAAGTGTCACGAAGTGCAACTATGGCAGCACCAGATTTATACTCAACAACCCATTTACGGTTAAACACAGACTCTGGCTCATCAATAACTTGACTTTTTAAAATTGAGCCATATTTTGTCAAAAATCCTATGACTTCTTCATCCGTTTCTGTCTTAGTGACTCCTTCAATCAAAACTGCATTGGGTATTTTTATGCCATGGTTCTCAAACACATCCATTTTAATGTTGTATATTTCTCTGTCCACAACAGTTCTGCCAACTCTCTCCTGGCTAGCTCACCAAATTATGTAGCCAATATTTGCTGCATATCGTAACAAAAGGACAGAAGTAGGAATAGGCTAGGTATCAGAAGATTAAGGTCCGGCTCGGGAAGAGAGGAGGCAGAGACTAAAGCTTGTGTTTGGTAATTTCACCATGTATTAAATTACAACGTGAACAACAACAACCCTAGTGGACGGGACAAATATACACATATGTACAAGAGGCAAAATGAATGGCCATTCAATGAAAGTAATAAATTTTCAAAATAAAGAAAAGAAGGGAAAAGAAAAGGAACAACTCTTTATCGAGGCACGGATTGAACTATCTGATTGATAATTTCCCAAGTTCTGCAATATGAAGTTCATTGGTTGGCAATCGCACAGTCACAGTTCACTTGCGCAAAAATGTAGTCACAGTTCATGCAACCAGCACTATAGTGATCCGATTGTCCAGCAACCGAGGTGTATGAGTGAATGTGAGTAACTGAAAGAATGAATCCGGAGGGGTTGCAGATCAGAGTGCAAGTGATGGAAAATGCAGGGTTGGCTACGAGAGCCTCCTACCAGCCCGAACAGAGCAGGTGGCTGGGGTTCCTGGCAGGAATCTCCATTTCCTTAGCTGCATTCAATGTTCGTTGACTGTTCCTGGGCTTAGCTCACCATCAATTCAAGTCTGGCCTGTATGAAACAGGACCATCTTAATATTCTTTGTGTACACAAATAAGAAACTACATTGCATAAATAACACTAACAGCATTATCAATCCAAAAGTTCCAATCCATCATCAATATTGTGCAATATAAATCTATTAGACATGTCAATTCATCAAAACTAACGTACTATATGAAAGTGCTAAAGTTGTGCAAAATTAGCAATAGCAGCATTAAATTTAATTCATTAGAATAATGTATTCTAATGAAGATGTATAAAACCTACACAATTCAAGTACATTCAATTATCAAAAAGAACAACTTCATTTAGTAAAATACTGTTCAGTATTATTACATTTCAAACAATCAAATCTGGGTAAAACGCCACATTGTACATAAAATACGAGCTAACAGTGAATAATCAGTACCATTAATCACTTCATTCAGTCGTTTGAGAACCATGTCAAAGCACCACAGAAATGGCTCATGTTAACACATGACTCACCAGTTCAACTTTTCAAACAATCGCGACGGTGAAACAATGCAGTCCGGTGCTGGCAGTCGGCTCTACAAGTCAATAAGTAGGCGTTTAAGTTTCAACATAACTATATTCAAGATAGAGCTTTCTAAAAAACCCACCTCGATCCATAAACATTTCCACACGCGTTGCCTGGCTCCTTCCGCACTACTGACCATAAGCGGCTCTTATTGGTGGTACGTGCGGTCACATGACAGAGCGCGGCAATACATCAAAGATCATTTATAAAAGGCAAGAGCGTACACTCAACAGGTCGTCTTGGTACTCTTGTTACATAAAGTCAGCATATTTTTCGATGATATGCACCACCGTTTTCTCTCATTACCTTGACATGCTCCGCTTTCACATTCACTAATAATTTCGCTTTTGTTTCACTTAGACGTCACGGTGGATGACTGGTTAGCACATCCGCATCCCAGTGCAGAGGACGTGAGATCGAGTCCGGGCTTCGGCCTTCCTGGGTGGAGTTTGCATGTTCTCCCCGTGTGTGGGTTTTCTCAGAGTACTCTGGTTTCCTCGCACATTCCAAAGACATGGATGGCAGGTTAATTGTGCGCTCCCAATTGTCCCTAGGTGCAATTGTGACTCAGTGTGGATGGTTGTTCGTCTGTGTGCCCTGCAATTGGCTGGCAAACAGTTCAGGGTGTACCCCGCCTGGCTGGAGGCACCCGACGCAACCCTGGTGAGGAATAAGTTGTTAGGAAAATGGATGGATGGAATTTCACTGTGGAGTGACTTTAACAAAAATATGTTTTGATCATGAATACTAATAAAGTACATCAATGACAGTCACACATGAAAACTAAAAGCAAATCTAGCCAGAAACACGGTCTAAATCTGCACAGGGGCGGTGTAGACCAAGTTTTGGTATTTTTGCAGAAGCACATAGCTTCACGCAGTTAAAAGCTGTGTTTTTCTGCCATTGTGGCCATAAACACAGCCATCTTGATTTGATGCAAATCGAAGAAGCTCCTCTTATTCCTTTTATAATTAGCATGTGAGATGTGCAGTCCTTGACATGGCGGATGCAGTTTGCTGCAGGTGACTGATGCAAAGTCCGTTTATAAAGAGCTGCAAACAGACCTCCATGGGCGGATGATGTAAAATTGGCCAGGGAGATTACAGATCTGTGTAGTGGGCACTTGGAGATAAGGATGAGTACCTTCTACATTTGAATCTGTACAGTGACATTTCCTAGATATCGGTACTCAACAATACCAATTTTTGGTACTTTTGTGTGTGTGTGTGCTTGTTTATTATCCATCAATTTTCTTGACCGCTTAATCCTCACAAGCGTTGTGGGGGGTGCTGGAGCCTATCTCAGCTGGCTTTGGGCAGTAGGCGGGGTACACCCTGGCCAGCCAATCGCAGTGCTTGTTTATTAGTGATGAATAATTTAATGAAATGCATTTTACAATAGGACTAGATGTTACAATCCCTTAAAGGGACAGCAACATGAAAAATCAACTTTTTGGAACTTTTAGCCATGTTAAGATGCTTATTCCTCGACAAAAACATGACGGAAATGGTGTCTTCCGCCATTCACCCCTCAGAGAAATTTGAGGTCATTCTGCCCTCCAAGCACCAGCCCCTTCCAACCTGAGAAAACGAGCGCGTGCTCACTTTATGATATCATAAGGTGCGGACCCACCCCCGCACCGCCTCTGCAGACGAATTGCACGCCCATTTTCTCTGAGACATCCATGGGATAGTGACAAAAATAGCCTTTATCAGTAAACATCTTTTAGATCTTTTAGAATAAGTCACTGCTGTATCACAGAAAAATCAATCAGTGATATACTTTCTTCACCGAGTACTCTTAAAATTTTGTTCCCCATTCTAGAGAGAGTGAAATGCAGCAGTTGTGTCAAAATAATGTAATAACACATCATCCCATGATGTTCTCTCTTAAATGAGCAGTAGAAAAATATCTAAAACTTGTTTTAGATACACTTGCTCACAGGCAATTTTCTATTTTCCATCTTTTGACCGGCTTTTAATGTACATCCTACAATGAATGTTTTGAACTGTTGCATTTTGTCTTGAAATTGGCCATTGTAGCACTGACCTTACCTCACTGTGAAGGGGCACTGCACAGTGGTTATGTTCTTCCAATTGCTGGAAAGGTCATGCTTTCCCATTTCTGGCCTTGGTTTGACCATGTTCACCTCTGCCAAAACCTTTTAGTTTTCAGAGCCATGCTGTTTTTTCACCTGGGAACCTCTTGATTTCAGCATGCTCTCAGTTTTCTTGTCCCCGTCATTGAAAGTCATCTGACAAAAAAAGAGGTGTGATGAATGTTATGTTATGTCCTGTAGCTCTGACGATCACCTGACAGAATCCGAAGCTATACATATGTACACGTTTTTAAGTCATTTTGAAATCCCAGACTACAGAAAGAAAGGGAACTTCTCCTCTGTCACTGTTCTTATCTCCTTCCAGCTTCCTTGCTCATCAGCCTCCCACATGTCACCACATTTTGCTTGCCTACTCACCTTGGGATACACAGGCAGGTGGCCAGAATAAGACATCTTGGTGTCAGCTGCTATGGCATTTATTATTAAAATGTCCTTATGCCCACATTCTGTCATTCTGTCTCATTAAGTGAGTGTATTACTTGAGCATAAAGAGCTGACACTCTGGGTAACCCAAACTAGAATCAATTCCCAAATGGGTCCCTTGTAAGTGCACTAAAATTGGTGTTGTGCTAAGTTGCTTAAAAGCAGTACAATGATCTCATGTAGAGTACATGGACGTCTACCGGATGTAATCTTGTGATAATTTGGAAACTAGAAGTGCACAATAGTCCAGCATGCTGTATTAAAAGCATGTTTCTTTGTGTGATCATGAGATTGGCAAAGCTATATTTACACTGTGGCCACGCAAGCCCTATTTGCACAATGGAGGCTGCTGAGTCCTGGGGGCTCAAAGACGCCCTTCAACTATCTATCATCTTAAGTCTGATGCTTTGTTTATGTTTTGCTATGGCAGCCACGTTTCAAGGACACTGAACTGGACAGCAGATTTTTATAGTCACAACTTTTGAACCTGACCGGACATAATAGTGCGCAATCCAACTTGGAAGCCATCCTTTGTTTTACAGTAAGCAGATAAAGGCTTCATATCTTGAAGCTTCATGTGCACTTACATCCCACCACGACAGCTCAAACTACAATATTTGTGCCGTTTTTCCTGTCTTGCTGCAACAGTCTCCACATGGGAATGATCAATGAAATAAACACACCACGATCTTGTGGGGTTTATCCGTCTAATCTATTTATGATTAATGTGTGGGTAATAGTATGGAATAAACAAATCTGATGTTTATACAACTGTTGCAACATCTTCAAAAGATGGTGTTGATTGTGTGCTTATGAATGCATTTCCTTTGGGAAGGGAGGCAGAAAGCCTTTTTTGTAAAATTTGCATTTGTTTTAAAGAAATGTTTCTGATTGTTTATTTTTTTTGTTATTCTGCAAATTAATCTCAGCTTGATAACATCTGTTATGTGCTGGGGTTGAATCCCAAAAACGCAGTCACAACTACGACCTTAACTATTCATTCATATCAAGAGGCGTGGAACAAACTTGGCGAGACGAGAAACAACGAGAGTTGCACAGAGGAACAATCCGAGAAAAACACACCCTCCTCAGACTGGCGAATCGTTCTGATTGGTTGTGGCTAGACATATGGGTGACAGGACTGACATGGAATTATCTGATTGGCTGTTGACCAGATAAAGAGATTAAAGATTCCTGACATCGCATAGCTTCTGACATCACAGTGTCTTACCAGTTGAAACTAGATGCTGATTACATCAGTTTAAAACAGACACTTGACCTCACGGTCATGACCCAAACATAATCCTTGCATGACCCTAGTCACAACAGTAAGCATAACCTTTGCATGACCCTAGTCATGACAGTACCCCAACACCCACTCAGATAATTCCATGTCAGTCCTGTTACCCACATGTCTAGTCACAACCAATCAGATCGATTCGCTGTCTATATAAGCCTGTCTGAGGAGGGTGTGTTTTTGTCTGATTATTACCGATTATTACCTCTGTGCAATTCTCGTTGTTTCTCGTCTAGCCAAGTTTGTTCCACGCCTCTGGATGTGAATAAAGAGTTAAGGTCTTATTTGTGTCTGCGTTTTTGGGATCCAACCCCAGCACATAACATCTATTTGACGCTATTTTTTTTATACATATAACGACACCAGGTGGCGAAAAGAAATTTCATCTTTTATATTTTAATGGACTGACTTGAGCATGTTGAGCAGATCAAACTGATAATTTGTCAGAAAAGTCACATTGATCAAGCTGTATACTTAATATTGTGACTTTTAGGCTGAGGGCGTGGCTTATGGTGTATATTCCACGGAGGAAGCGTGACTTCCGTGTGTCACACACGCTGTTTCCAGTTGCTGTTTGCGATTCCGCCCTTGTGCCCCTCAGTTTCGCGTTCCCGTCTTACGGAAGTCCATGGTATCTACCCCATTGGGGACCACAAATCTGATGACTTGTCATGACAACAACAGTTGTTGTAACTTGACCCAGATGATCATATTTTGTCAAAATTTCACACATTTGATGAGAGTCCATGCCTGAAGACACCAACAAACGTATTTTCATTGTATTGTAGTGCAATCTACTGGCAAAAGAAATAACATCCTTTATCGTTTGACGTTCTCCTTTCTAGTGGGTTCACCAGATGTGTCCCGTATTTGCTCTGAAGTGGTTAAAGGCCCAGTCTGCCGGTTTCACTCGGGAAAATGCACTTTTTAAATACAGGATGTAACACACTTTAACTTTTTCTCAGTCTACACATCTGGGCTTATGTTAATGTTTGGTGGTGATTTTGTCCTAACCCCCATAAACCTGTATTTTGCAATTTTGTGTTTGTTTTGTAAACAGCGGGATGTTTCTGTGGAAAGACAGTGTTTACACCCCTCCAGCCAATCGCAGAGCGGGGGGTGGCGTGTCGCAAGCGGGGCAGGGCGAATTTGTCGACTGCGTGATGTTACTCCCGCGGTAGTTTGACAGCACGCAAGGATTTTTTTTTTTCACTCACTCATTCACACATGTAAGCTTCTGTGAGTGAGTGAGTGAGTGAGTGAGTGAGTGAGTGAGTGAGTGGAAAAAAAAAAAATCAGTGCGTGCTGTCAAATTGCCGCGGGAGTGACGTCACGCAGCCGACAAATTCGCCCGGCCCCGTTAATGACACGTGCCTAAGGGCTCGGGTAACGACCAATCACGGGTCACTTGTTTCCTGGATTTGGTCATGTGATGTTGGCAAACTGGGTCCTGTGTGAGTTAATGCAACCCAAGTATGTGATATTTCCAATTGTGTAGCATAAACGGTGTTGATTTGCACTTTGTGAGCTGAACAGCTCAAATGTATATTCAATAATAATGTATGATTGATGCTCCAAACGTCAAAAGAAAAAATATATTTTTAGAACATTCCATTCTCTCAGAATCTAACACCAGTCACAGAGGGTGTCATTATATTGTCATTTTAAATTGATCGAAATGACAATCATGTAATGCTTTGCGTGAGAGCCGCATGCATATTTATTTATTTTATTTTATGACGGGGGTTCTTGGAGTCATTGAGGGATTGTTCTTCAGGCACTTCTAAAAATATCCCAAGTTTGTTCTTGATGGATTTTTTAAAACACAAACTTCCATTGTATTTTGGGCAGTAGCGAGCTGCCTCAAATTGATTCTTATTTAGAGTGACACTCCCTTCAGAGTCACGCAGAAAAGTGACTGTACTGTACATCCATAAAAATATACTCACACTGCAAAATGCAGCATTGTTATTTGTCCCCTACAGTTGCTGAATCACACACAATGCAACTGGATGGTAAAAAAAAAAAAAAAAAAAAAAAAGTGCAGTGATTGATAGGTGAGCTCACTAGTCACCACCAGTTTTTGCCATAACTGCCTACATCAAGGGTGTCCAAACTTTTTCATTTGAGGGCCACATACAGAAAATCAGAAGGACGCAAGGGCCACATAATGTTATGAAGAGAAATTGTGTTTAGTCCTAAAAAATTGTACAAATAATTTATTTGTGCTTTTGCATATTTAGAAAAATGCTACAGTATATAAACCAAATTATTTGTAATTTGGCAGTAGGGTTTTTATAGTTTTGGAATTTTTCATTTCAGTTAGTTCAGGGTGGTTCTGTTAGTTTTTATTAGTTTAGTTATTTAAACAAGGCTTAGTTTTAGGTTAGTTTGTTAGTTTCAGTATTAGTTTTTTTGTTTTTTTTTTAATGTGTATTACAATATTTAAAAAACACCATGGGAGCAACGTCATCTGAAGATGTGTTTCTATTGGCTGCTGCTGCTGCCATTAAATCTACTAAAAATCACATTTAAAATCATCCCCAAAGGCTCATGTATTAAATTAATTACCAAAGACTAAAACAAAGGACGTTTGCTATAATTATAGTTAGTTTTAGTTAGTTTTGTAAACATAAAATGTAGTTGCAGTTAGTTTGCGTTTTTTAAAAAGCATTTTCGTTTTTATTTTATTTCTGTAACAATATTGTTTTTTGAATTTTAGTCTGTTTTTTCATTAGTTTTAATTAACTAAAATAACCTTTAATGTCACCTGTTTTTCGTTACCCTCCCTTCTTATTTTGACCATTTCCAAACATTTTTGTTTTGTTTATTTCATTTGAACTGAGTCAAATGCCATTTTTAGCACATGTCGCGGGCCACTGAAAAATGGACGGCGGGCCGCAAATGGGCCCCGGGCCGTAGTTTGGACATTTCCGGCCTACATGCTCAAAATTAAATTGCAAGTGTGAGAAGGTACGCTTGAATACACTCTTTGTTGGTAGAGTTTGGGCTGTGCTCTTGTTTTTTCTTTTTTTTTCAGTTTCAGTCCCAATTGTGTTGTACACTAACGCCAAATAGCCACGGGGTTGAACATGACATCATCCTCCACCACTACCACCCCACACCACCTCCAAGAAAAGTTTTTGGGGCAAACACACCAAACTGAAGGGAAGAGACAAGCTGTAGGCGCAGTCGCAGTTAATAAGTAAGGACTCTTTGTACTCATCTGGGCATTGGTGGAGCATGCATGATGGAGAAAAGCTTTAACATTAACATTTTAAACTCCACAGTGCACCTTTAAAGCTACTCTATGGAGGATTTCCCCCAAAAATATCTTAACAAATAGCCTTTTTATTTGACCATTTATGACTGAAACATATTCTAATTGGTAGATCTACATCTTAGCTGTTCACAATGGGTACTCCTACAAGCCTCTGGCCAATATTATTTAGGAAGCGTCCGGTCCGAATCCTTCGAATTTCCCGCCCTCTGTCTGCAGGATGTGACATCATGCGCGTCATCGTCAGTTGTTTCCTGTCGCGCGAAGACGGAACTCGTACAGATTTTCGCTGCCCCAGACACCCGCTGTTACTCCGCGGAAGGCTGCTTAAAAAAAATGAAAACAATGTCAAGTGCCACGAAAAAAAAATAAATAAATCTAAACTTGATAGTGACCGACGTCGGGCAAGAACGAGAGTGAACATTGGTTTGACATTTCAGCGGTGGAGAGAGTTGAGATCGGACTTGGATTAGAAAAGTGATTCACAGCTGGCTTTCTTTCTACTCCAAAAGGTAAGAAGCGAGTATCTTGACATTTAGAAAAAAATGTGTCGTTTTCAAATAGCAGTAACCTCAAGATCGATCACTTCTCGGTCGTAACTATTGGGGTGAAAGTGAGGTGGACGGCAACATTTAGCGTGAAAGGGGCGGCAAAGTTGAATGTAATAGAACAGAATGACTTTATGAAGAACACGTTCCATTCCGCGGCGTTTCAATCAGGCTAAATGTCGCCTTATTTTCCTCCGTGAAAACAGCCTATTGTAGCTACATTATGCTAACGGAATGTGAACGGTACTACTGAATGGCGATAACATTCATGGCCGTATCACACTAAGTAGTGAATGGGTCTATATGTTTTTCACAATCGTCAATTTCCATAACTGACAGCCCACCTTTCGGCTCATGCACAATGACGCTAGCCTGGGGGCGACATACCCTAACCCCGGGTTTTCACTGGATGCGGTTGCGGTGCGGTTGCAGTGCGGTCCGGCGACGCAAGCAATTAGATTCCATTCATTCGAATGGTGCAGTCTACACCGCTTGCGGGTGCGTTGCGTGTTGACTGGTTGCAAGGATAGCCTATTTTCTATTTTTGCCGGACGCCGCAGCGGTAGGCCTCCGGCAAATGGCAAGCTAGCACAAAACACATCGAGCGCGACAGGAAGACCGAGGCAGTTTCAAAATAAATTTCCGGTTACCTTTCAGAATAAAATACTCGCCAGCTCCTATTTCGCAAGTTTTTCAGCAAAACGTGACGTGGGCGTCGCCGGGCCATGTGCTCATTCACGGTTTAGACACCAGCGAACATGGACGAGGAGAGGTTTATATTGGAGGTGGAAAACCACAAAATAATATATGACACGGCACATCCTTTTTATAAGGACTGTAATGTATTGTGAGTTTGATGTTCGCGATTGCTTGTTGTGCCCGTCTCGCTTGCCGTACTGAGCGGCAGCCGGACCCGGAAGACAGAAATAAAGAGTGGACCCGCACTGACCCGACTCTCGTTATTAATATACTTTACAAGGACAACCAAAAAAAGGATGCTGCATGGAATCTCATATCTTTCTGCTTCTCTGTTGAGCAGACTTTCTGTATGTTTGTAGTTGTGAAATGCCACATGATCGCGCGCGCGCGGTCCCGCGAGACACGTTGGGAAGTGGGCGGCGACGGAGCTGCCGGACCGCAGCTGTGCGGAGCCGGTGTGGATTGACAAAAAAATTGACCCGTCCGGAGCACGCAGTCAAGACGCACCGCACCGCAACCGCACCGCAACCGCATCCAGTGAAAACCCGGGGTAATAATGACTAGAATCAGGTTGACGTCCGTCGAGCGGGCTGACTACAATATGTAACTGCATATTAACATCGGAATGAGGTCCAATTGACGTAATTTGCACATCGTTTTGGAGTACAGCACAGGACTGGACTTCGACCGACTAAAGCAATATGATCTGCATGTCCGTGGACATCAATTGTTTAGTGGGGATCGAGAGTCTCATTCCGTGAAATGGCCAGCTTTGAATAACATTATAAAACTTCTTACCTCTGAAAACATAGTTTAATTGGATATGAAGAGCCCAGTCTTCAGTATTGAGGTCGTGCACGTACGAGTGCGCGCAGCGTGTACGAGTGTGCAGTTTGTTTTCGGCCACAGGTGGCAGTAGAGATTTGAAATTTTAAATCTTACATATAGCTGCTTTAAAGACTGAACATGAAAATGAAAGGTGGAGGTGGACTTAGCAGTGCAAACAAATCTTTTTCCCCGACTCCTTCACAGTGTTGTAGGCCATAACAATTTATGTGGCTATGTCGATTAAAACGTAAATACAGTAGGCCTCCTGTAATTTCAGACCTCCCCATGGAAATAAAATGTCCCATTTAAAAACTTCAGCACAGGTTAACATTTAGTAAATGGTTGCATATCACATTCAGAATATTTCTTCTTGTCAAAATATTGTGGTCATTTATTACGGAAGCGTATTGCATTCACTTGAAAAAAAAAAAAACTCCTGTTTTTCTGACTAATTTTTTGGGGGGAGCTTTGTTTTTTTGAGTAATTTTTTTTTCTGTTTTTCTGAATAGATTTTTATTTTATTTTTTTACTGCTTACTGGATACCTTTTTTTGTCATATATATATATATATATATATATATATATATATATATATATATATATATATATATATATCGAAAAACAGGAAAAAAAAAATGTCAGAAAAACAGGGGGGGAAAATTATTCCAAAAAACTGAAAAAAGAAAAAAAAAATATTCAAATCAGACAGAGCACCAACTTCTGTTTTTCAGTGTAATTTTTTTTGGACCTCTGAACTCCAACTGACTTGTTGCAGACCACTGACCTGTGTATATGACTGGATAGGTGATAGCTCATTCACGCCAGTGCAAGCCGTTGAAGTCACAGGGCTGCCATCTTGTTACTCCCACGTCGCGAGCAGACTTCTGTGTAAACTATACGGTATACGTACAGATGAGACATATACAGCTCGTAGGCAGTTGGTATAAGGCTGGAGGCGGGGTGGGGGGTTTGTGCTGGGGTGGTCACAATTTTTTTTAACAAGGAAAAAAAAAATTAAATGGAACAAAGCACCCACCCCGCCTCCAGTCTTTTATTAACTGCCTACGAGTTGCATACATCTCATCTGTATGTATACTGTGTAGTTTATACAGCAGTCTGCTTGCGAGGTGGGAGTAACAAGATGGCCGCCTTGTGACTTCAATGGTTTGCACTAGTGTGTATGGGCTATCGGCTATCCAGTCATATATACAGGTCAGTGGTCTGAAACAAGTCACGAGTTCAGAGGTCCAAAAAAATAATAATTACTCCAAAACACATAAGTCGGTGCTCTGTTTTTCGCAATAATTTGTTTTGTGGTTTTTGGAATAATTTTTTTTGTTTTTTTGAAAAATGTTTTCCCCCCTGTTTTTCGGAGTAATTTTATTTTCTGTTTTTTGGATTATTTTTTTTTTTAATGACAGAAAAAACATATTGAAGTGAATGCAATACGCTTCAGTAATTTATATCTCATTTTAAATTATGCAAGTAATTAACTGATTACAAAAACGAGGATGAGTGCGTGTGCACTGGATCAAAAATGTTGAAGACGTCCTCATTTCATTAAATGTAGAAACAATTAACACATGAACAGGTGCTCTTCAAATTTTACGGGCAAAAAATGCTGATTAAAAAGCCTTTTTAATTGATTACTCATGATTAATCAAAATTCTATAATGCGAATAATCTGATTTTTTTTTAAAATAGTCATTTGACAGCTCAGTTCATGTAGTCATTCCGGCAGTGCACAACCACATTCGCCTTAGCTGTTTTCCATTGAAAATGGCATAAATGTTCGCTTCTTTTATTAATTGCAGAATTTGTGATATTGCCTGGAATTTTAAATGGTCCTTACCTTCACTGTCTTTGCTGAGAGTTTGCAAGCATCACACCTTTGCACTGCTCATTGACCTTGACCATCATTTATCCCAGTGAGTTGCAGCACACACTGGAGTTCGTCCAAAAAGTGGTAATGAACATTGAAGGTAACAGATGCTTTACAGACTAGATAAACTCCTGCACAAAACTCTGAACTCTGAAGAAGAAGCAGTTTACTGACTTGAAGATGATTACCTTGTTGCCAATATTTTTCCCCAATGTAAATTCAGAATTCTTTTGAAAAAAACGGGTGGATGAAACATCACCAAGCTACCAACTACATTTTCAATCAAGAACTTGAAGAAAGAAGGAATCTAAGCGACCGAACATTTCATAGCGCCAACAGTGTGATTTAGCAAATTGTTTGCTGCTCAAAGGGGATATAATAAAGCTGGAATAAGCATGTTGATGACCCGTTCATCTGCCTGTCACTGTCATTGTTAGAGGTTGCCAGCTATAAATAATAGGTTGGTAGAGTAGCCAAAAATTGTACTCAAATAATAGTAGTATTACTTCAAAATAATCATTCTCAAATAAAAGTAAAAAGTAGTCATCAAAATCACTTTTATATTTAATTAACTCTTGTGTCTTCTAAAGGTTATATTGTATTAAGAACCACATTGTATTCTACAGATAAGGCAAAACAACTGAATGTTGTGTTAATCCATGATTGTTGACAATGAGAAACATTCAAACTATTTTTATGAGGTTTTTTTCTTTGAAAATGTTCAAACAATGGATAAGGACAGCAGACTCTCGTCATGTTTCGGTTTTACGGGGTTGGGTTTTGGTTTAGTTTTGGGTGTTTAAGTTTTCTTTTTGTCTGGTTTTGTCTCCCCAAGTCTCGTCATAGTTGACCTCATCCACCTGTGTGTGTCTCCCCTCCACGTCTTCTCAAGACTCCATGTCTTCTCAAGTCTCCACGTCTTCTCAAGTCTCCACGTCCCCTCAAGTCTCCACGTCCACTCAAGTCTCCTCTCTACGTCCACTCAAGTCTCCACACCCACTCAAGTCTCCTCTCCACGTCCACTCAAGTCTCGTCTCCACGTACCCTCAAGTCTCCACGTCCACTCAAGTCTCCACGTCCACTCAAATCTGTCCTGCCACGTCGGTCCACGCCATGCCAAGTCTGTCTACGTTCTGCCAAGTCAGTCATGCCAAGTCTTTCCACGTCTTAACTAGTGTTGTTCTGATACCAATACTGGTATCGGCAGAGGTGCCGATACTGCATTAAAACAGTGGTATCGGTATCGGTGACTACTCACAAGTAACATGCCGATACCATTAATTCCAACGGTAATATAGGATTTTGGATGCAGCATCTTGTGTCTTGCTTATGCACGACATTCACTGATATGTGACATGTTCACTGCATGCCGATCTAAGATATCCTATTGGCCCGTGAATGCTCTAAACCAATGGCAGGACAGCTTTTTCATGTTGAGGGAAAAAAAAATATCGGTATGGTATTGGTATTGGCTGATACTGCAAAGCTGGGTATCGGTATCGGGAGCCAAAAAACGGTATCGGAACAACACTAGTCTTAACCAGTCTGCTCACGTCCGTCATGTCCATCACCATCTTGGTTGTAAATAAAGATCCTCACGTTTCCCTTCCTATCTGTCTCCCTGCCTTGTTTCTCCGCCACCGGGTCCATCCACCACATCCATACTCCACGTACCATAACATCTCTAAGGAAAAGCCAACAAAGGAGCGTTTATGCAGGTTGGGTTGGGTCGGGCGTTCAGCAGAGAAGTGAGCATAAGACCAGTGGAAGCAGGGCCCACCAGGAGGGCTTGGATTTGTGGATGAGATCTGCGAGTCCAGAGGAATTGGGGAGTGCAAAAGTGGAGAGAGGCTGGCAGATGGGCAGAATTTCAGGTTAGGAAAGTTGCAGTGGATTAGCATGAAGGGTTTGGTGAATATGGAATTGTAGATGTCAGTTGAATACGTGTGGTGGTAAAGAGTTGGGTGACTCAAAAATATTGTTAAAGAGTGAAAATAGTGTTATGTATTGTCAGCGTTTGAGGAAACAAGCTGCTTTGGTATATTTAAATTACCTTGACTGCTTAAGGTTTCTGATCTTCCATTACTTCATCTTAAACTCATACACAGGTGATGACATAATGTGTGACTAATCACCACTGACATGTCACACCTGTTTTGTAGAGGGCGGACCGGAAAATCTGCGGGACTCTGGCCCCTGAGGACCAAGTTTGGACCACTGATGTAGAGAGATCACTCTCCATCCTGCGAACATCAGGTGAAAGAAGGGCTGCCGAGATAGCTGGCTGTTGCTCCAGGAAACGCTCTAGCATATATAAAGCGCTATTCCAGCGAGTCACCACATCAGTTACCAGCTTGTGGACAGGCAGAATGAGTAATCTCTGTGCTTCTTTTAGCTTGAGGCTGGCCATGCTATTCCGATGGAAAAATGACACGATATGCCTTACTCTTCCAGGCAGGTGTGAAAGGGACCTGAGCTTGAGAGCTGCCTGTGCGGCAAGATTTTGGGTATGCTCAAAACAGTTGACATGCATCAGCTACATTAACACCACAGCTGGAACTATGCTGGCTGGATTATCTGTGATGATGACGGGGTCTGTGTCTGCTATTTCACACTCACTCAAAGCCTCAGATATTAAGATCACAGAGATTTTTTTTGCTGTGTGACTATTTACAATTTGCCTCGTTTGTAAAACATGAGACATGAGTGTGACCACTACTCGTTTAGTAGTATGTTAATACCAGGTAACTGTTAGTAGTTGTAGATGTCCAGCTATCACAAGTCAAGGCAACCCTCCTCGCAGACTTAAGCAATGTTGCAACAGCATTATTTACTTTGGTTACAGAGCTATGGCCACCTTAAATTTTTGCATGTGGGCAACACGTAACTCCAGCAAATGAATCAGGCTTTGGAAAGCCTTAAAGGTCCCCTCATATGAAATGTTCACTCTTTGGGGGGGGTTTGGTCATAAATATGCCTTACTACAGCCTGACAAAGTCCCCAAATTGTAAGATAAACGATCTATGTTTCCCTTTTCTGTGGTGGTTTGTATCAAAGTAGGTCAAATAGCCCTCTCAAATGGGCTGTTTTAGCAGGTCGGTTTTACACGTCGCTAACCCCACCTTTTTCAGTTTTACACGTCACTAGCTCAGCGTGAACTCCACCCTGAAAATTTTCAACCCCTCCCGCCGCCAAAGATTTCCAACCCATGAACAAACATTAGCAGCAGCAGCAGGACTGCATGGCAGCAAAACAACCCCATAGGAAATGCTATGAACCAGATTGTACAGAGGACAACAAAATTTTTCTTCTGCCATAGAAAGGCTTGTGGTTGGCCTGTATTTATGCATTAAATTTGCCCAAGCAACTCCCAAAACGTGTTAGTTCCCATGAGTGGGGTGGCTGATTTTGCAGTCCTGTATCTCTGGCCCGGAGGGTCGTGGAGGGCTGGAACCAACACCGATGGAAAGACGAGGTCGACCCGGTTCCGGGGATGTTTTCATTTACCCCGTAGGACTTATCGTTCGACCGGTACGGGGGTGTCAATCCCAGTAGCTGCACCCAGAAAATGTGCATCGTGGAGGATTAGCAGCCAAAGCATTTAACTGACAACTGCTTCGGGAATATGGGACAATACAAACGTGGATTAGCAGAACATCTTTCATTTATCCCGGGATCGATACCAACTATTGAAACTAATGAGCCAATATTACTTCAGGTGCAGACGTGAAGACTGTTTGTAAACAGGAGCACACGGAAAAGATGAGACTTGGCCACGCCCAACTCATTTTGTAGTCAAAAACACACGGAAGTCTGGCGAGCCTTGGCCACGCCCACCAAAATCCGCTCGTTTGATGCTAGGCTAACTGCAGACCTTCCTCGTGGAGACTGCAACTCAACAACAATTCTGTGAACATTTCTTTTGGTGCAGTATCGGAGCGTCCAGAGATCAGGTGATCCTTAAATATTTGCAAATAAGTTTCGCTATGGCATCAGTCATTTTTTGAGTCCGCATGGAACTTGAAGGTGTCTTGCAGGAAAATGCATTGTCTAGCTGAATTTGAATTGGCTCCGATGCCTTCGCTAGCAAGTCAGGGTGATGTCTGGAAAGGTGATTATAGGGAGTGGTGGTATTGCTGCAGTACTTGACCTCCAAGTTGCAATGCTTACACACAGCTTTGGTCTTGTCCAGATCATCTTGCTCAACACTCGCAGTCGCTCTAAATCCAAAATGTCTCCACACTTCTTTCTATTTCGCGGGGGTTTTCACATCATTACTTTCCGCCATTATGTCAGTGGTTCTAGATGTCTATCACAAGTCAAGGCAACCCTCTTCGCACCCTACCTAACAAGGTAACAGGGCTGCACGAAGCCAAAGGGTTGTGCCCGTAACGTGTGACCACCCTCTGTCTCTGATTGGTTATTTTTTTTCCTAGGGTGTGGTGGTTTCTTGCATATCAAATTAGAGGCACAAGATGTGGCCAGAGATGCCATTTCTCCACATCATATTTATCATGTATTACTATGGCTAATTTAACAAAATTCAAAATCAAAACAATCTACCTTTAAGACACCCCCCACTCCGCCAAAAAAGGAAAAAAAAAAAACTTTAAATAAAAATGGCAACAATCTCAAAAGAAATGTTTGACTCCTCAGTCAAGCAGAAGATTTGTCGGTGAGCTCTGAAAGTGAAAACCCTATTTGGAGAGTACTTGTCCTATTGATTATGCATCAACCTGGTAACATGGATTCTCTGCAGCACCGGAATCATGTGCATGTCCAGTCAGGTTGTGAAACAGCAGACAGGCAAGACAGATTTAGGAGAGCTGTGACACACTGATGTTTTAATTATTGGTTTGTCTGAATTTATCTTTGTCAGGATATTTCTCGTTGGCTTCGTTGGATGGCATTAAAATGAGGTCATTCCGAGCAAACAAATTTTGATTATTTTTGCTGTAGATTGAAAACATTTGGATTTGACATCAAAGATGAATCGGAGAAAAATCAACGGCTCAGGCTATATTTCCCGGTATTAACATCTGGATCAGATACACAACTTTAAAGACGCTAAAAAACAAGAAATAGGATATTATTTGTAACAAAAGACCACTATTTAGTTGAGCTAATGTATTAGAACAGATACTTAAAATGAAACATTCATACCCCTTGCCCACCCCCCACAATTTAAAACTGTTCGTGAAGCTTTAGCCTTTCCATCACTGTGGTAAAGGGTAATCTCATGAGTCTATAAAACTGTTCTGAGTTTATGGACTGATGATTTCCATAAAAATTAATGGACTGATGATTTGTGAGACTCATAACTACTTTTTAACAAATTCCAGCCTAGTTTTGCTATTCTACTTGCTAATCAATGTTTAGAATGAATTGTTAGAGTAGCATGTGTACGTTTGTTCATGCCCTTCACGTCTACGCTTCTGAGATTGTTTCTGGTGCCATTAGGCCCTAATACCGTAGTTGTTTTAGGGTCTTTTGTCAACCACTGATGTTTTCTCTTGTATGCATTTTATGTCTATTTCTGAATACATCAGTGCTTTATTTGTTATGCAGGATAGTACACATGCGTTGGCAAATGTTTGCAGGGTTTCCCCCAGTACTTTATACATCTGGCAGGCTGTGAGGATTTTCAGCTGATTAGTTGAATCAGGTGTGCTGGAGGGCAGAAACATCTAAAACCTGTAGGACTCTGGCCCCGAGGATCAACATTGGGGAAACCTGACGTAGAAGTTACAGATGCACTTGTGCGTAAAAACTGGCACATCTTGATTTTCATTCCAGTGCGAGCCTAAATTTTACATTACTGGTATTCATGCACTCACACATTCACACTCAAGTGGTAGTAAGCTACTTAAGTAGCCACAGCTGCCCTGGGGCAGGCCTCCTGTGAGCATGGAGCTCTCAGAGAGTGGGAGTGTATTTAGCCCGCAGAGTAGTGCTGTGCAGGTCGATCCAATTATCGATAGAATTGATACTAACATGAGTATCGGTATCGGATTTATACCAGAGTGCTACTATTGATATTTTACATTTATTTTTATTTATTTTGGTTTCTCATTCACCCAATCACAGTGATGGGCAGCACTGTCGGTAACAATTAATTTTACAGTGAATGACATAATATGACAATGAGTCATACTTCCTACTATCCTTCCTTTGAGCTTTTCCAACTACTATTTGAACTAACTCTTCGTGTAGCACAACATCTCAGTGTTGTTTATGTAATGTGACGAGACTAGAGGAACTTCGGTGGCTGACATTTCTTTGAATGCAGAAGAGTGACAGAGACTATGAATATTATAATATATAAGAATATGAAGATTATTACTACTTGGCAAATTTATATAACAGCCCGGGTATGTTTCCATTGTGGCATATTTAAGAACCTAACAAGTCTAATTTACAAAAAAAAAAAAAAAAGTTAATTAATTTAATTAATAGGACAAATGATTTAAAATATCCTAGTATTTTATGAACCTAAAAGTATTGGCGATATTGGCACCAGTTATACTTGGTATCGATTGAGCCCAAAATCTCAAGTATCTCACAGCTCTATCGTGTATATGCCACGGAAGAGGCGGGACGTGATTTTGCACATCAGTTTATTTCCAGTCCGGGTTGCGAACTCGCAACCCAGGGGCACAAAATCGGAAGCACAAGTATTTTTGACGCAGCCCACAAGTCGTAAACCGAACCGGAAACAAACTATTGTGCAAAAAACAGTCCCGCCTCTTTCGTGGCATATACCCCATTTGCAGAGGCAGTGTGGGAGTGGGTCCACTCTTGCATACGTCAGCAAGTGGGGACCCGCTTGTTTTCTTGGGTTGAGACTCGGGAAGGGGCTGGTGCTAGGAGAGCAGAAATGACTTATGATGCTCAGAGAAGGGTGAACGGAGGAAAACACCACTTCGGGGGTGTTTTTGGTGATGAATTAGCATTTTAACATGGCTAGAAGCTCCAAAAAGTCGATTTTCCATGATGCAGACCCTTTAACAAAATAAGAGGCATAACAACTCATCTCAACTTATATATGAAACATCCTGTATGAGAGGTGAGATCTTGATGTGAGATTAAATGAAATTAAATGAAAACAAGTTAAATTAAATTAAACTGATTGGTGCAATGCAGCCCACTTGTCTAACACGATTTTGGTGAATTTGTTCGAGATGCAGGCAGATTCCTCTGAATCGTTGTAGAAATCAATTCATTAAGTTTTTAAAATCATCAAAAATGTGGGTGTGGCTAAGGTAGTTTACGAACAGGGGATCATTTTGGACACAGACACTGTTCCGCATCTGTCTGTGGTTGATAAGGCTGTTTATTCGGTCTTTCTGATATGAATTTTTCTTACGAAATCTGTTACACTTTGACTCGTAGTCCTTTCTATCCTTTGCTGTACAGTGAAAATTAAAAAAGAACCAGCAGAAGTTCTGATGTAACATTTCAGCTCATATTAGTGATGGGATTTTCGGCTCTTTTCGGTGAGCCGGTTCCTTTGGATCGGCTCAGTGAAAAGAGCTCTCAAACGGCTCTTTTAACATTGGCTTTTCTTTTAAATATTTACGACACATTTACCATACATTTTGATAAATGACTTGGTGAACTAAATATTGCACTCTACTGACTGCAAATAGCAACAATTATCAAGCAAAGAAAAGGATTTTTTTTCTTCACACGTGAAAAAGAGAGAGCGACATAGGTAGAGAGAGAGAGCGAGGGAAAATCATGGAGCCGGCTCTCATCGTTCACTTCTTCGTACCGGCTCGTTCGCGACCGACACATAACTAGCTAATCTGTTTGTTGTTCATCTGATCACATGAAATTCCTGTACAGAAACCTACTCCACTTAATTTCCTTTACTTACCGAATTGCATTCATGAAGCATTCACAAATAACAGTGTTTTTCCAAAGCCCTTTCTGCACTTTCGGTTAATCAACAAAACATTCCAAACAAATACTAATTAAAAATAGGCTTAGCTGGAGCCAAGGAAAGAAGGAGGACACACACTAATCTTTTATCTGCTGGTCTCCATTACACCTTATTTGAAAACACTGCTCACCCTGCTTTATAGTTATTGTTAAACCAAGCATTCTACTCAGCAAGCGCAAAGTGTTGAAATTACCCACTACACGGTGCACTCACACAGAGTAGCACTCACGAAAAACACAGGGGACATGAACAGAAGTTGATAAAGATGTTAAGCCATTTTTAAATGGCTCCTCCGATTCAATAACTAACTAAGTTGTTAATTTGGTGCAACATAATTAAGTACAGCCAATTAGGTAAACAGATGGGGCAGGGAGGGAAAGGAAACGAGAGAGGATCA
Source organism: Festucalex cinctus (assembly GCF_051991245.1). Classification (NCBI taxonomy): domain Eukaryota; kingdom Metazoa; phylum Chordata; class Actinopteri; order Syngnathiformes; family Syngnathidae; genus Festucalex; species Festucalex cinctus. Next base: position 24,273,746 of record NC_135419.1, on the reverse strand, counting down.
TTAATTTGTGTAGGGCTCAACATTCACGAGGCCACCATTAAGAGGTCTTATTTAGCGTGAAGTCACTCAAAACAGTTGATGGTTGAGCCAGATATTACAGTTAAATCAAGTGACACTAGGCATTAGGGATGTAACGATATCCAAACATCACGATACGATATCACGATATTGTGGAGGCGTTGGCGATATTTAAGAAAGATCACAATATTGTAAAAAAGAGAGCTCATACAAAAAAAATAATAATAAGCACAATATTGTGCTTTTGTACATAACAGCAGTGCATATAAAACGCCTACAATCTCTAATAACAATATTGAGGCACTTACTTGCTAATGCAAGCACACATTGATCGCTTCACAAGCAAATTAGGTTTCCCTTCATCTGACAATTAGCATAATTTTAAACATAGAAGGCCAAGACATCCCTAATGAAAATTAAATTGCACTAATAAACTAGCCACGAGAGGGTGCTAGAACTGCACAATGGAAATCAACCTGACTTCTTTAACAGATGTGTTCCTTTTAAATATTGTGAACATGACGACGACGATATTGTGGCAGTTTTAATATCACGATATTGCCCTTATCGTGACATCCCTTCTAGGCTTCTGATATCTGAAGTACAGTGAACGAAAAATATAAACACAACACTTATTTTTGTTCCCATTTTTCGCAGGCTGAACTCGAAAATCCATAATTTTTTAAACAAAAGGCCATTTCTCTCAAATATCATTCACAAATAAGCCTAAGGCCCCGGTCAAACGAAAGCCCGTTTCATTGTATTCGCACAAGTTTCTCACCGTTTGGGCAGTTCGTCCACACGGCGGCTTGGTTTCGGAGCGTGAAACCGGTCTCCAGAGTGGAAAGATTTCAAAACGAGCCCCGTACGTTCCAATGTGGACACCAAATAAGGATAGCTACTTCTCTCGTGACTGCACACGAACCGCCAGTCTGTCAACAATAATGGCGATCAATGTATGCTTGCATTAGCAAGTAAGTGCCTTAGTATTGTTATTAGAGATTGTAGGCTTTTATATGCATTGCTGAAGCACAATATTGTGCCTTTTTTTTAATTTTAGTATGAGCTCTCTTTTTTACACTATTGTGATCTTTTTAAAATATCCCCCCCACCCCACCCCCAATATCATGATAATTATCGTATTGTGATGTTTGGATATCATTACATCCCTAGTCACGATAAGGGCAATATTGTGATACTGTGATATTAAAACTTCCACAATGTCATCATTGTCATGTTCACAATATTTAAAAGGAACACATTTGTTTAAAAAAAAAAAAAAAGGCAGGTTGATTTCCATTTGTGCAGTTCTAGCACCTTCTAGTGGCTAGTTTATTAGTGCAATTTAATTTTCATTAGGGATGTTTTGGCCTTCTATGTTTAAAATTATGCTAATTGTCAGATGAAGGGGAACCTAAGGTGGTTTATATGCTTTGCTGTTATGTACAAAAGCACAATATTGTGCGTTTTTTTTGTTTTGTTTTTATGAACTCTTTTTTTTTTTACAATATTGTGATCTTTTTTAAATATCGCCAACGCCCCCACAATATGGTGATAATTATCGTATTGTGAACTTCATATTGTGATAATATCGTATCGTGATGTTTGGATATTGTTACATCCCTAGTGTGTATATAACTATGACCTCAGCAGCCACCTATCAGTTTTCCATATGCATATCTTCTGTGTCAGGTTAAACAATGACAGAGTGAGTTATGAACCACGCTAAAGACAGCAAGGAAGTTAGTTAAAATCATGTTGACGTAATCTTGCCTTTTTGCCACAGTGCCACATGATCAACCAGTACAGTCAAACCTCTGTTTTCAAACATAATCCGTTCCAGAAGGCTGTTCTAAAAGCGATTTGTTCGAAATCCGAAACAATTTTTCCCATTATAATTAATGTAAATAATTTTAATCCGTTCCAAGTCTAAAAAAAACTTTCCAAGTTTTTTTTTTTTTGCTTTTTTTTTTTTACTATTTTACACCATAAACTGCACTGTATATTGTTTACCATAAATAGAAAAGGGTAGAAATAGACACTCTTTCATTTAGATATCCTATCTAAAATGATGAAAAAACAAAACAAAATGCAAACATTTCTTTTTTAAATCCACTTGCACTTGCTTTCTTTGGACCCATGAATAGGGGCTAATACACGTAAATAACAATGAACAGGTCTGCTCCAAACGAACTTTGAACACGAATGTGCTACGGAGGAAGCATCCTGGGCATTCGAGTTAGCTCGGCTCCCGAGTGAGTCGCGTTCAGGTACGCTCAGCTTTTTCTCCCGAGTGAGTCGCTTTCAGGTACGCTCTGCTTTTTTCAGTTTGGTTGAGAGACGAATTTTTGGACGAATTCTGAGACATAAAATTCTCGAATTTTCTGGTTGAAAACCGATTTGGTTGAGAACAGAAGCGTTTGAAAACCGAGGTTTGACTGTATGTCAAAAAAAAAAAAAAGAGATCCTGCAGCATTTGCTTTTTTTGCATTGAGTGAGAAGCACTGCTTCATACTTGAACGTTCATGTTATATTAAAATATATTCAAGGGCACGAAACATGAACTGCTGTGTTGCGAAGTGTCAAACAACAGCTTTGTATTTTCATCAAGAATACTATCCAGAAAGAAAGCTTCCAAATGGGGCTTCCTCTCAGATACACAAACATGAGTGCTGCCACTTGAAATATGACTCACTTTGTACACATGTTCCAGCGACCCAGTTACAAAGTCTACAAACACCATGACTCAGCGTTGATACTTCTGTTGACACATTTTTACACGTGACTACAGGGGAGGGCTGAAAAGTTCATAGACTGACTCAGAAGGACCATGCTGATGAAACGTGAAACGTGTTTTTTCGAGATTTTGAAAAGGGGTGGTTGCGATGGCTGCCGTGTGAGACTGTGGCTTTGAACTGGTTGATCATCTCTCAGTCTTTCTGGATTTGGCATCGTCTGACTTTTTTTCTTAAAGCCACAGTCTTCCAGAGCAGCCATTGCAACCACCAATTTCTGTGCAGGAGCATTGTCCTGGTGAAACAGGACTCCCTATGTACCACTTTTCAAAAACACATTAGGACAAATCTAGGGGGTAAAAATGCTGTTAGTGTCACATTGGATTTATTTTACTGCATGTTTTATCAGTGGTTAAACATGTTCAGAAAATTTGGCAATATTAGCAGTAAACAAGCTTGTTTCACTGTTATTAGAGAACAAACGGCAAGAATTTTTTTTAAATCCCCACATGAATTATCAATCAATTAATTGTCTAAAATATCAATACCGCTCAAATTAGAGCCAATTCAAAGAGCCAAATGTCATTTTTGGACACAGCAGCCCAGAATTACTCAGAAATCATCAAAAATATCTATGGTACTCCCCTCCGCGACATAATAAATTATGTCAGCAAATCAGAACCACAATATAGACAAGTATATGGGGGGGGGGAAATGCTTTTTCAGAGTTATTTTTTGCGGGGGAGGTATTATACATGGGTGCATATTATACAGGGCATTCTATGGCATGTATATTTATATTGTTTTGGGTCTGGTGTCATTGTGTACAAATGGGGTGGACGATTATGGGAAAATCAATAGTCACGATTATTTTGATTGCAATTAAAATCACAATTAATAAAACAATTATTCATTGATTTCAAAACAATATTTTAGTAAAATTAGGGGGATTTTTAACCTCAATTTAGGAAACGCTGTTAAAAAAAAAGTGGGACCTTGCCCATATGGTCAAATAATGGGGTAAAACTATGGTTTGCATGTTGCCAGTTATCCATCCATCCATCCATCCAACCATACATCCATACATTTTCTCAACCGCTTGCTCCTCAAAAGGGTCGAGGTGGGTGCTGGAGCCTATCCCAGCTGGTTTCGGGCAGTAGGCAGAGTACACCCTGAATTGGTTGCCAGCCAATCACAGGGCACACAGAGACGAACGACCATCCACACTCACAAGCACACCTAGGGACAATTCGGAGCGCCCAATTAACTGTCATGACTCAAGTCATGCAGGAGTAATGTTTGAGAGTATGGTTTGGTTCTACTTGTTTTATTTGAACTGGTGCAATCAGCTTGTAACTAGATGACGTCAAGACTCTTTAATCTCTCTATATGGTTAGAAACCAGTCAACAGCCAATCAGATGATTCCATGTCAGTACTGGTGCCCACATGTCTAGTCACAACCAATGAGATCGATTTACTGTCTTTATGAGCTGTGTGGTTGCCGGATTATTCTCCACCTGTTCCTGTGTACAGCGTCTCTGAGTTTCTGTGCCTCTCGATGTGAATAAATGGATAATATCTTATTTTTGTCTGCGCCTTTGGGATCCAAACCTCTCAGCACACAAAAATTAACCTGCCATGCATGTCTTTGGAATGTGGGAGGAGAACGGAGTACCCGGAGAAGACCCACGCAGGCACGGAGAGAACATCCAAACTCCACCCAGGAAGGCCGGAGCCTGCACCCGATCTTGCATCCTCAGTACTGGAAGGCGGACGTGCTAACCACTCACCCGCCATGCTGCCGCTGCCAGTTAAATCATGTAAAAAAAATAGCTTGACTTGAGCAACAGGTAATTGCAGAGCTGGATATCATTCATTTAATCTTCCTTTGAACGTGGGCATGGACCAATGGTGGGCGCGTCAATGAATTTTGCCGGTCTGTCATTCGTCATTCGCCGGTGGCCGGCTCGACAGTCCGCCATCATCAGTCCATCACTCCGTTATCAGTATCTTAACCGTGCGTCATCACTTAATTACAGTTTGTCACTGCTATTTTAAGGCCATCAGGGAGACACAAATGTTTACAACAGCACTGGTGGTTGTGTCAGTAAATTTCGCCTGTCCCTTATTAGTTATTCGCCAGCGGCCGGCTCATCGGTCCATCACTATTTCAGGCTGGCCAAGTCTGTGAGTTGTCAGTCTGTAATCGTTATTTTAACTGTGCGGCAGCACTAAATTACAGTTTGTCATCCCTAAATTAGGACTGTCACTAAAAAAACTGCTAATAAGGGTAAAAGCAGTGGGTGCGTCAGTAAATTTCACCTGCCCGTCATTCGCCAGCAGCTGGCACGCCAGCCCATCATTCATCCATCCATCCTTTCTTCCTTCCTTCCATCAATCCATAATTATTACAGCTGGCGCAGACCGTCATTGCGTTGTGTGAGACTGAAAGATATACAACAGCTTCCTTTACCGACCGGGATGACCTAAAAAAGGAGCAGTCATGGAGATTAGGAGCCGCGATTTAGTAGCCAACACCAGATTGACTAGCGGTGTTCAAACTTTTATTTTTCTGTCAGAGGACAAGTAGCCCATACTCTGCTAGTGTGCAATATTTCACGATATGAGCCTATCTCCTTACGATAGCCGTCAGGCTCCTGATAATACGTAGTGCGGCCCCACATACATTTCAGTGGTATGGACGAGGCAATGTGTGCTGTCAAACACTATTTGTCAAATGTCGTCTTTTGTTTATTTCACTTTTTGTGAATTACCATATACGGGTACTATAAGTGAGAATCTACACAGACACTTGTCCCAACCTTATAATCCTAACTCTTGTGGGTTTGTGGAAAATTGATTACCAGCAGTGGTCAAACAATAACTTTAAAGGTGCACGATGCAAGATTAGCTAATTCAAATTGGATTTAAAGAGACCCGAACCCCAGAGATTTAAGATTAAGATTAATTTTCAGCGGGCACAAAGCATCAACACTTGGTGTTACTGCATGCTAGTTAGTCAATTTTCTTGATGCTGTCCCCCGTGGCCGGGCGGGGGTGGCTCTGCCCCCCCGTTGTCCGCTCGGTGGTGGTTGCGTCTTGGCCACTCCCTGGGCCCCCTGTGGGGTGCCGTGTTGGGGTGTTTTCCCTGGTGTCCGGGGCGGTGCCATCCCGGCGCAGCCTGCTGCTCCGTGCCCGGCGGCGCGGTTCGGGGCAGGTGGGCCTCTGGTGTGCCCCGTGGTTCCCTCTCCCCTCCCCCTTCATCCCCCCTGTCGCCTCTCCCTCCTCGCCTCCCCCCGCCCGTCCTCCTCTGCCTCCCGGTCCCTTTTCCCTTGTTCCCTTGGAAGAGGCCCCGCTGGTCACTCCTCTTACTCACTTCACTAGTTTTTCACTATACACTGTAAATATACACATAGAGCAAAATAATAAATAAATAAATACATACATAAATGGATTAATTAATTAATAAAGAGACCCGAACCCCGATACGTCTCAATCCCTTATGGAGACTCCACGGAAGACAAAGAGAAGTAAAAAACTTTCAGACCAGCGTCACGGGAGGACGCGGGTAAATATAGGAGCAGCGTTCGTCAGGTGGAGAGAGCTAAGAGCTATCCTGGGCGAAAATACGGTAGGGTCTATTTATGATTAGCAGTGCAGAATAAAACTACCACACGGTCGCTGACTAATGTCTCCGCACTTGGGCATATTTGCAACGTATTGCTATCCAATGTCATCGGATTCACGGGATGCACTATTTACGTTTGGAAGGTTGTAATTACGTAAGCTTTTGTCACTCAAAATGACTTTCACATACAAAGTAACTTGAAGATTAATACGTTTCTTACCTATGTAGACATTATTAAGCCTATGAAAAAGGCGTTGTGGTCCATGTTGACGTTTGTTAAATTAACTTGGAGGTTTGCTCCTGCCCGAGAAGTCGCGCACGCTCCTGATTCCACGTTTTGCCAAAGGGGTCGCAAATGTGCAAAAATTCTGAATCCTGCTTCGTGCCCCCTTAAACAACCCATAAAAGAAATTGAGCAACAGGAAAAGACACAAGATATAGTACACACAGCAAGGGCAGAAGAAGACAGACTAAGTGATTGTGTTGCAGTGAGGAGGCGCTTCGCACAGTAATTATGGAGCAGCATCTTGTAATTAGTAAGGTCTGTGGCAGAGGACGTTGGCCACGTTGTCACCGGATGAGATTTATAGTGACAATCTCCCTTAGTGCACACCTTTAACTGCCTTGAAAGCCTTTCTATAGAATACGTTTTGGAGCCATTTACTTTTTATGGCAAGGGGAACAGAGTTTTGAGTGTGAACATTTTCAGGCTGATTGTAATGCAAGCCTCCACTAAGGGTGTATTTACATTTGTGATTTAGGTCTCTGGTAGAGAGAGAGACACATGGTGAGTTTTGCATGTCATACAATATTTGATCCTGGTTAACTTAGCATTCACTGGCAAATTTAACCCTTGACCACTAGACCTGGCTGCAGAAAGAAATTAAAGGGGGATCATTACATTTTCAACCTAAATCTAATGTTCTTCAGGCTGAACAGTGGCGTTGTGACAACTGCAAAAGTGCTCAGAAATATTTTCTGTCACTTAAAAGCGGCAGCAAATCATCAAATCTAAAAGACAAACGAAAAACAATGGTGTAGTTTTGTGTTTATTGTTTAAAATGGGAACCCCATTAGTTTTCACCTTCACAGAAACTATAAATAAAATATTATTCTTTACAAAATCAGAATTACCATAATAAACATAATTGACTTAAACATTCCAAAGTGCATACATAAAATGAACAGAAACAAAAAGGAGCCTGCAGCTAACAGCCTAGAATCAATGTACTACCAATTTTCACATTTCACAAATCACATAATTCATTTTAATACAAAGTTATATAACACCATTCACAATTTCTTTTCCAATTATTGCTTTTTTTTTTAAATTTGCTTTTAAAACTTAGTGTTTTAACCATAACATGTAGGTATAGGGGAATTGCTCTATACGTAACTGTTCTTTTAAGTCCATTAGTTCTGGGAATAGGCAAGGTTAAGTGATTACACAGGGCCTGTCTGGTATTATAGCTATGCCATTCAGTGACAAATTGCAGTTGTGAAAACAAGAAGCCAGGTTTACCAGAAATATTCATATTTCTTAAAAACCAAATAAGTCGACATGCCAATCTATCATCCACCATCATCCAAGACAGCCTCACATGCATGCTGTCAACACTGCATCTAATTGAACAATGGAGGGCCAAACGAGCCGCTCTATTCTGAATTATTTGAAGCTCTGTAAGATCTTGTTTTGATGCACTAGACCAAACTGTTGGGCATTTGTCCAAATGAGACAGGACTAATGTTTTAATTATCAATTTAACTATAGTTTCATTTAGCAAATAGGTACTCATAATATTTGAGATATTGTGTGCATTTATTCAACTCAAAAGTTCATTAGCAACAAAGCCGAACACCATTTTTGTAGACATCTATGTCTGAAGCCCTTTTATCTGCGAGTGTCGAGCAGTTGCCTTCATTCGCTGGTTGGACTTAAGGCTGTACGATATGGACAAAATAAAAAAAATTAAAAAAATTCAAATCTTTTTTTTTTTTTCGTCAGACATCTCTGACAATTCTATTCTATTCTTTGGTGTTTGGCTTAGCATGAGACTGCATCATTTCCGTGTTTTATGGTGTCTGCATGCTGTATTTTGTGTTATTTTATTGAGACTTACTGTATTTACTTATTCATGTCACTATTTCTTATTAATGTATCAATATAAATTTTATTTACTTGTATATTACCTGGGCGGCATGGTGGACGAGTGGTTAGCACATCCGCCTCCCAGTTCTGAGGACTCGGGTTCGAGTCCAGGCTCCTGGGTGGAGTTTGCATGTTTTCCCCGTGCCTGCGTGGGTCTTCTCCTGGCACTCCGGTCTCCTCCCACATTCCAAAGACATGCGTGGCAGGTTCATTGGGTGCTCTGAAATGTCCCTAGGTGTGCTTATGAGTGTGGATGGTTGTTTGTCTCTGTGTGCCCTGCGATTGGCCGGCAACCAGTCCAGGGTGTACCCCGCCTACTGCCCAGAGCCAGTTGAGATAGGCTCCAGCAACCCCCCCCCCCCCCCCCCCCCCCGCGACCCTTGTGAGGAATAAGCGGTCAAGAAAATGGATGGATTGATGGATGTATATAACCTACTTATATTAATTTTACTTTTTGTTATTTCCCTTCACTTGCCTCTACTGCAAGACTGATGATACAATAATGATATTATATGGGTTCAGTGAGAACTCTGCAAAATATTAATCCAAAAGGATCATGTGTAAAGTGAATTGTTTATTAGAACTTGGTGACAGTCATCAACAAATGTAGTCACGAGGGGGCACAAGCCAGTGTCTTCTTGTGCCGGTCCCAAGCCCGGATAAATACAGAGGGTTGTGTCAGAAAGGGCATCCGACGTAAAACTTTGGCCAAACCAAACAGAATCAGAGAATCAAATATATGACTTCCATATCGGATCGGTCGTGGCCTGGGTGAACAACGCTCGCCATCTGTGCTGTTGACTTACAGGGTGCCGGTGGAAATTTGACTACTGTTGGTCGAAGAAGGAGGAAGATGTGTTCGTAGGAAGAAAGAGAAGATGAAAACCACAAGTCTAGGACTTAGAGTTGGGACTTTGAATTTTGGAAGCATGACAGGAAAAGGTAGAGAGCTGGTTGACATGATGCAGAGGAGGAAGGTGGACATACTGTGTGTTCAGGAGAACAGGTGGAAAGGGAGCAAAGCTACAAGTTCAGGAGCTGGTTTCAAATTGTTCTATCATGGTTTAAATAGGAAGAGAAATGGAGTAGGCGTTATCGTGAAGGAGGAGTTTGTTAAGAACGTCCTGGAGGTAAAAAGAGTGTCAGATAGGGTAATGAGACTGAAGTTAGGAATCGAAGGTGTGATGATCAACGTTGTTAGTGGGTATGAGCCACAGGTAGGATGTGAGCTGGAGGAGAAGGAGAACTTTTGGTTGGACTTTGATGAAACGATGCAGAGCATCCCGAGAAGTGAGAGAGTTGTCATTGGTGCAGACTTCAATGGACATGTTGGTGCAGGAAACAGAGGAGATGAGGAGGTGATGGGCAAGTTTGGTATCCAGGAGAGGAACGCAGAAGGACAGCTGGTGGTTGATTTTGCAAAAAGGATGAAAATGGCTGTCGTGAATACTTTCCTCCAGAAGAGGCAGGAACATAGGGTGACTTGCAAGAGTGGAGGTAGAAGTACACAGGTAGACTACTTGTGTAGACTGTGTAATTTGAAGGCGATCAGCCCTGCAAAGTAGTGGTGGGTGAGAGTGTAGCCAGACAGCATAGCATGGTTGTGTGTAGGATGACTCTGGTGGTGAGGAAGACAAAGAGGGCAAGGGCAGGGCCGAGGACGAAATGGTGGAAGCTGAAAAAGAAGAGTGTTGTATGACTTTCAAGAAGGAGTTGAGAAAGGCTCTGGATGGTCAGGATGTGCTCCAAGATGACTGGACAACTATAAGAAATGTGATCCGGCAGATAGGTAGGACAGTCCTTGGTGTGTCATCTGGAAGGAAAGGAGATAAGGAGACTTGGTGGTGGAATGAGGAGGTGCAGAAGTGGATCCAGAGAAAGAGGTTAGCTAAGAAGAAGTGGGACACTGAGAGGACTGGAGAAAGTAGACAGGAGTACAGGGAAATACAGCGTAAGGTGAAAGTAGACGTGGCAAAAGCCAAACAAGGGGCTTACAATGACTTGTATGCTAGTTTGGACAGTAAGGAGGGAGAGACTGATCTATACATTTTGGCAAGGCAAAGAGACAGAGATGGGAAGAACGTGCAGTAGGTTAGGATAATAAAGGATAGGGATGAAAAAGTGTTGACAGATGCCAGGGGTGTGATGGGAAGATGGAAAGAGTACTTTGAAGATTTGATGAATGAGGAAAATGAGAGCGAAGAGTAGAAGGGGTGACTGTTGTGGACCAGGAAGTAGCAAAGATTAGTAAGGATGAAGTGAAGCTGAAAAAGAAGAGTGTTGTATGACTTTCAAGAAGGAGTTGAGAAAGGCTCTGGATGGTCAGGATGTGCTCCAAGATGACTGGACAACTATAAGAAATGTGATCCGGCAGATAGGTAGGACAGTCCTTGGTGTGTCATCTGGAAGGAAAGGAGATAAGGAGACTTGGTTAAGCTAAGTGTGGGAACAGCTCCATGGATCCTTCCCGCCTCCCGGGCCATGCTCCATACTGCAGCTTGTTACTCTTTGAATTCAGTCGGCATCTTGCATGCATACGGGACTGATGCCATGTTGGTCATTGAAGAGGATGAAGAGTGGAAAGGCACTTGGTCCTGATGATATACCTGTGGAGGTATGCAAGTGTCTAGGAGAGGTAGCGGTAGAATTTCTGACTGGGTTGTTCAACAGGATCTGAGTGAGAAAATGCCTGAGGAATGGAGGAGAAATGTGCTGGTGCCCATTTTTAAGAACAAGGGAGACGTGCAGAATTGTGGTAACTACAGAGGAATAAAGCTGATGAGCCACACAATGAAACTATGGGAAAGAGTAGTGGAAGCTAGACTGAGACTGAAGGCAGAGGTGAACATTTGTGAGCAGCAGTATGGTTTCATACAAAAAAAAAAGAAAAAGAAAAAAAAGAGTACGACAGATGCAGTATTTGCTTTGAGGATGTTGATTGAGAAGTACAGAGAAGGTCAGAAGGAGCTGCATTGTCTTTGTTGACCTGGAGAAAGCTTATGACAGGGTGCCCAGAGAGGAACAGTGGTTTTGTATGAGGAAGTCTGGAGTAGCGGAGAAGTATGTTTAAGTGGTGCAGGACATGTATGAGGACTGTAAGACAGTGGTGAGGTGTGCTGTAGGTGTGACGGAGGAGTTCAAGGTGGAGGTGGGACTACATCAGGGATCAGCTCTGAGCCCCTTCTTGTTCACTATGGTAATCTACAGGATGACAGACGAGGTTAGACAGGAATCCCCATGGACTATGATGTTTGCAGATGACATAGTGATCTGTAGTGAGAGCAGGGAACAGGTGGAGGAGAAGCTAGAGGTGTGGAGGTTTGCCCTGGAAAGGAGGGGAATGAAGGTTAGCCGTAGCAAGACGGAGTATCTGTGCGTGAATGAGAGGGACCCAAGTGGAAGAGTGAGGTTACAGGGAGAAGAGACCAAGAAGATGGAGGAGTTTAAGTATTTAGGGTCAACAGTCCAGAGCAACGGAGAGGGTGGAAAAGAAGTGAAGTAGCATGTGCAGGCAGGCTAGAACGGGTGGAGAAAAGTGTCAGGTGTGATGTGTGATAGAAGAGTTTCGGCTAAAATGAAAGGAAAGGTTTATAAAACGGTGGTGAGACCAGCGATGTTGTTTGGTCTGGAGACAGTGCCACTGAGGAAAAGACAGGAGGCAGAGATGAAGATGCTGAGGTTCTCTTTGGGAGTGACCAGGATGGATAGGATCAGGAATGAGTACATCAGAGGGACAGCACATGTTAGAGGCTATGGAGATAAAGTCAGAGAGGCCAGACTGAGATGGTTTGGACATGTCCAGAGGAGAGATAGTGACTATAGTGGCAGAAGGATGCTCGAGTTTCCAAATGCCAGGCAGAAGATTGAGAGGAAGACCAAAGAGGAGGTTTATGGATGTAATTATTAAAGAGGACATTAAGGTAGTTGGTGTGAGAGCAGAGGATGCAGAGGACAGGGTTAGATGGAGGAAACTGATTCGCTGTGGCGACCCCTGAAGGGAAAAGCCGAAAGAAGATGAAGAAGAGGTGTGTTCCCTTTTAAATTTTTTATTACATCACATGCAGAAAATCCAAGCAAGGCAACATGTTGAATGTAAAGCATATTTTTCAGAATGTGTTATCAGTGCCTTTATATAATGACATGGTTGACACAACTTCTTCAACAAAATCTTATGTCCAAAGTCCCTTATGTTAGTGTGATGCCCACGGAGTATGATCACAATGTTTATTTTTCCAAACTTTTTAGTATCTGAATTTCCTTTGTAATGTGCATTTGTGTCCTTCAATTTAATGTGAAGAACAGACATGACCTATCTTGGTCAATAGGTGGCAGTGGAAGACCACGGGTCAGTTGCGTGCCTGACACTGTTGTATGGGGCGCATGCGCGCGGCCATCTTCTCAGAGCCGATGAGAACTGGCGAAAGACAGCAGCGTCGTGGTCTTGCATTGTTCACAACTTTAACCTGTTTTACAGGTGGGTACAGGATTTAAAATTGTTTATGAATGTTCGGATATGTTTGTGTACAGTGGCATGAAAAAGTATCTGAACCTTTTGGAATTTCTCACATTTCTGCCTAAAATCACCATCAAACGTGATCTGATCTTTGTCAAAATCACACAGATGAAACAACAGTGTCTGCTTTAACTAAAACCACCCAAACATTTACAGGTTTTCATATTTTAACAAGGATAGCATGCAAACAATGACAGAAGGGGGGAAGAATAAGTAACTGAACCATCACATTTAATATTTTGTGGCCCCCCTTTGGCAGCAATAACTTCAACCGGACGCTTCCTGTAGCTGCAGATCAGTCTGGCACATCGATCAGGACTGATCTTGGCCCATTCTTCTTTACAAAACTGCTGTAGTTCAGTCAGATTCCTGGGATGTCTGGCATGAATCGCTGTCTTGAGGTCACGCCACAGCATCTCAATGGGGTTCAAGTCTGGCCACTCCAGAACGTGTATTTTGTTCTTCTGAAACCATTTTGAAGTCGATTTGCTTCTGTGTTTTGGATCATTGTCTTGTTGCAGCATCCATTCTCTTTTTAGCTTCAACTGTCTGACAGACGGCCTCAGGTTTTCCTGCAAAACATCCTGATAAACTTTTGAATTCATTTTTCCATGAATGATTTCAAGTTGTCCAGGCCCTGAGGAAGCAAAACAGCCCCAAACCATGATGCACCCTCCACCATGCTTCACGGTGGGGATGAGGTGTTGATGTTGGTGAGCTGTTCCATTTTTCCTCCACACATGACGTTGTGTGTTCCTCCCAAACAATTCAACTTTGGCTTCATCAGTCCACAAAATATTTTGCCAAAACTTCTGTAGAGTGCCCAAGTGCCTTTTTGCGAACATTAAACGAGCCACAATGTTTTTTTTAGACAGCAGTGGCTTCCTCCGTGGAGTCCTCCCATGAACACCATTCTTGGCCAATGTTTTACATATAGTTGATGCATGCACAGCGATATTGGACTGTGCCAGTGATTTCTGGAAGTCTTTAGCAGACACTCTAGGGTTATTTTTTACCTCTCTGAGTGGTCTGCGCTGAACTCTTGGCGTCATCTTTGGTGGGCGGCCACTCCTTGGGAGGGAAGCAACAGTGCCAAACTCTCTCCATTTGTACACAACTTCGCTGACTGTTGATTGATGAACATCCAGACTTTTAGAGATGGTTTTGTATCCTTTGCCAGTTTTATACAAACCAACAATTCTTGATAGCAGGTCTTCCGACAGCTCTTTTGAGCGAGTCATGGTGCACATCAGACAATGCTTCTCATCAAGACAATTCTGACCAGGTGTGTGTTTTATAGTGGGCAGGGCAGCTTTAAGCCACTCATCAGTGATTGGGCACACACCTGACTTAAATTGTTTGGTAAAAATTGGTTTCAATTGCTCTTTAAGTATCCTTAGGCAGAGGGTTCAATTACTTATTCCTCCCCCTTCTGTCATTGTTTGCATGCTATCCTTGTTAAAATATGAAAACCTGTAAATGTTTGGGTGGTTTTAGTTAAAGCAGGCACTGTTGTTTCATCTGTGTGATTTTGACAAAGATCAGATCACGTTTGATGGTGATTTTAGGCAGAAATGTGAGAAATTCCAAAAGGTTCAGATACTTTTTCATGCCACTGTATGTTGTATTTCAGTTTCGAATTGAAACGTGCCGTATGCGTCGTGTACAGTTACTGTGTATCGTCGTCGTCGTTTGCCGAGCGTCGAGTAGTGAAATGGCGGCGTCTTTACCCGTGCATTGAATGTAACCTAATTGGGCGTTATTTCATTTTCGTTTGAATGGGGTTTTGATTTGGCGAATGACTGGCTCAATTTATGTAAACGTATATTTCTTTTGACTGTTTAAAAAGCAATAAGAACTTAACTTTTGTAACTATTGTATACTGTATTGTTAAATCTTTATTACATGTATGTGTACTTGTTGCTATGTGTTAGTCCCATAGATGTCGCTAGCATCTTAAGCTATGAATGCACTTTGATGCACATAGAAGTGTGAACCAAAGCTTTATTTAGGAAATTGAAATTGAAAGAGGTATACAGTATAATGTGTGTGGATGTTGATTTGTATTGAAGACCATGGTAACAGAAATGTTTGTGTTATTGTTTTTTATGAACAAAGAGAATGTGAATGTCTAGATAGGCAAATAGAAATACAGTATTGTATATGCTGAGTAAATTAAGAAATGGGATGAAGCAAATAGTGATAAGTCTGTGTATTTTTGGGTTATTGTAGTTGGTGTGAATATGTAAATAAATCTTCTCAGAGCCGATGAGAACTGGCGAAAGACAGCAGCGTCGTGGTCTTGCATTGTTCACAACTTTAACCTGTTTTACAGGTAAACCTTTAACTGCCATCGGGTACTGCATTCCGGTACCCGTAACATTATAACTAACTGACTCTCAATTATTAATTTTCTGTTTCTTTATAATACAATTTATGTGTTTATAGTATGGGGAAGGGATGGTATAAATTAGAAGTAATTATTTTAAATATTTATCCAGCAAAATATTCTTTCCAGTGAAATTCAAATGACGAGTCTCATTAACTATCGAATAGGTTAAATATGCATATATACTGAAACTGCAAGCATTACCATCAGCAATCTAAATTTCTCATCGGCTACATATATTTACAGCACACTATAAATACTTATCCATGGAAAGGTCATAAGAAGCTGGAGTCTATCCCAGCTGAAATAGGGCAAGAGGCAGGGCAGACTCCCACATTCATACCCACAGGCAATTTATAGCCTCCAATTAACCTGTGACAGTGAAAACCCTGGTGAATGGAGCCAGAAGGGTCACCCACACTGACATGAAACAAGTGGCTTTGGCTGTCACAAAACCCACTCATTGTCACTAAATAGAACTGTCTGGAGTCTGCCTCTGGGTTTTTGCAGTGTGATTTCACATTAGAAATATGCTACCCGCCCACAGCGGATATTATGAACAAGAAAAAAATGTGTGAGGTAGCAACTGGCTTATCCTAGTACTTAGGGGTGACATGTGGTACAGACAGAAAACCAAATATATTCACATGTAGCTTAGCATTTGGAAAGAAAATGAGAAATATTTTAGATTCATCAGCAATCAACACTGTGGACTGCAACATCCTGAGGCACACGTGGGAGGAATTCTGATAACTGCTTAATGTTGTCCATGTCCACACACTTGTAAAACATGAAATAAACACTTGAAGGTATGTCTAACATATGGGTCCAAGCAAGACCTTTCTATTTTTTTTTTCATTTTTGAAATATTACGTGATGATTTTGTCGTATTCTTTTTGAATCACCCTATATCATGGATGAAGTTGTGAGCTTGTTTCGCCCCTATGGTGCTGCGTAAGCTGCCTGTGTGGACGTTTTTTTTTTTGGTGGGGGGGGGGGGGGGTTGTTTTTTTTGGGGACGCCGGTGACTAATGTTCCCTCTAATTTTCCATGTGTCTGAGCATACACACAAACACAGCCTCAGCCTTTTTTTTTTGGGGGGGGGGCGGGCACGGTGAGCAGAATCAGACATGCACACAGTGACCAACCTAGCATCACACCTGTCCAAAACCTGAGATGTTAATTTATATGATTTATGTATAAAAACCTCATACCATTAATATATCAAAATAGAGAATGTAATTGGATAGTGATTTGTACCACAAAAAATATGAGCCAGAGTTTGTAATAGGTTAAGACTTGTGGATTTTATGTCCTGAATAGCTATTTTATTGCATAAAATATATGAAGAGGAGAGTGATTCATAAACAAATGCAAATATAATTATGGTTAAACAAGTAAACTATATTAAATGTTGAATAATTCTTCACTAGTGTTAGATAACAATCCTCAGTTTAAGGACTTTATCTTGCCCAGTAAGTATAAGAATTGTGTCAGTCACACTTTTTAGATGATGCTAAACAATATTCTAAGTCTTTGGTGGTTTTCCCAGAGGGAGCCATCCCAAAGGGATCAATAAAGTCAAGTCTAAGTCAAAATTTTTATTGGCTACCTGCCAGCTTGTCAGGTCATTTTGAGACTTGGTGCCTAGCACTAATCGTAAGTAATTGTTTTTACTCTGATGTTTACTGTGATTTTAAACACCATATTCATCTGATTAATTACTGTCAAGCCACATGACAGAGATCTTGATGAATATACTTTTCGGATGGCATGTTGACATGAAGGGTATGATAAATGGGAACGCACAGTACAATATGTAACTCGTCAAGAAACAAAGGCTTATCAAGTGTTTCCTCATCTGCCGGGTGGCAAAGAAGCCAACTGTAGTCTAATTGATTGATTGATCAATAACAGAAGAGTGGAGAAAGGAGTTGGAGGTGGTATGAGGGGAGCCTGAGAGAACATGATTGATATTACATTAGCCTGAGTGAAAAGAATTGGAGCCAGCAAGGGAAAGATTGGAAGACAATGTAGCCGATGATTGATTGACTTGGGTGGAGATGAACTAAAAGCTGGGAGTGCCATGACAAACAACTGACGAGCGAGAGAGCTCCACTGATTGATTGTCGAATATTCTGAGGAGATGGGTGATGGAGTTGTTGGAGTCAAGAATGGAATGAAAAGGAAAGGAAGCATAGATGTACAGTATGGCTGTTGTTTCAAGTGAAACATTATCCATACAGAATGCCACCAAAAATGATCAACGTAATATTTTCTACCCCTCAGTCTGTAGTAGTTTGTAATTGAAAGGTTACATTTTGCAACAAATAAATTGCAGTACATTTAATCATGACAAATAAAAAGTTATAAAGTGTTGCAACCCTTGACGTCAAGAAAAAGTTTTGCGTTCTACTGGTGTAAATGTTTATTTCATCGGCTTATTGAGCACCATGAAACTAAAACATACAGACTTTGCTTTGTATCAGAATCACAGTCAAGTTCACGGTACATTTTCAATAAAAATCATATATATTTAACGAAACCATTATCAATCCATACACAGTGAATACAAAAACATACTGCTTCGACCACCAAAGGTACAAACTTCGTCTTGAGATAGCCTGGAATAGCGGCTGTGCAGCTAGAAGCCGATGTTGAATCAACTGCACTTGGAAATCCACAAATATGCGCCCAAAAATACCATGTCCAATATGAGATTAAAAAGGAGTAAACAACAATAATTTAAACTTTTATTTATTTATTTATTTATTTATTTTGCAAATAAATAACTGAAAAGTAGGCAGTTAATCACCCCCCTTTTCTCTCAGTGCAGCCAACTGAATCCAGTTTCCTGAACATATCTGAATGATCCAATACTGACTGTAGCGATAATTGAGTCGCTGTAATAGCGAACGAATAAGTTCGATGGTACTGAGCGGAGATATAATTCCCTCAGCAACCTCTTGGTGCACCACGTTAACTTTGCTTTAGTTTGTAGGAGCAAAATAAACGATGACAATCCTATATCAAGTGTTCATAATCTGAAGTCGCTACTATGTATAATTATGGAGTACTTTAGCAAGAGAATTAATAATCCACTCAAAAACACAGATGATTCAAATGGAATGGAATTTCTAGGCAACAACTTTATTGAGCAATCACACACATTCAGTATCAATCACAACCTAAACTACTCTCAAATGGGAATACTTACAAATGCAAATAAGAAGATGAAAAGAAAGCATGCAACCTAGCGAAATTAAGAGAAAAGGGTCATTTAAAATGTAATGGGACAAAAATGGTAGCGTTTGACTTGTCAATACTTATGTTTGGATCAAAAATGTTGCGCCAGTGGTGGTGTCAGATTGGCAATAAAACGCATCTTACAGTCATTGCTTCAGACGCACGGGAGGGGGGAGAGACTTGGCGATGTCATCAATTGAAGAAAACGATGATCCCGCTGGAGGCAGGCACCTGGCGGTTCATCGGAGGCGGGAGCGGCCGGTGGGCACACAGCGGGATGCCGCAGCAGGTCCTCGGATGGTTGACCGGCCAGTGATGATGAGCGCGCGGCTGTGATGCCGCTGTGGGCCCTCGGATGCTTGAGCCCGGTTCTGTGCCCAAGGTTGGGGACACGTTGCTGGAAGAGCTGGGTAGCTCACTAGGGTTCGAGGAGGAACCGGCGTGAAGTCTCGTGACACCGGCCTGCGGCTGATGGGGCGCTCCGGTCATTGTTTGGGTTGGAGGTCCGTGCGAAACAGAAAACATAGGACCGCATGACCTGGACGCCACGTGTTCAGGGGCGCATGGTGGATGGACCGGCTCCTGACTGGGAGGCTTCCAGACCTTTTGGCTCAGCTCTTTCTTCACCACGACGGACCGATATCAAAGAGCATCATGAAGACCAAGGAATGTTACTGCACGTAAATGTGGATCCCAGAAATGCAGACACAATGTAACGTATTTTAACACTTAGTTATTTATACAAAGAACTGCACAAAAGGGAACTCAACAAAATGAGCTTCCAAAATGCAAGGAAAATTTTGGAACAAAGTTAATTAAGATAAGACGCATGAGAAAAACGGGGGGGAAAAACAGGTAATGTACTTCTTCACGAACAGGTTGGTAGGAGAGCCAAAAACGGACCGAACGAACCAGAGAGTAAAGGTAAACGTGGCCCATGCCATGCTTCCAAAAACAATAACAGGGTCAGGCAGTTTAAATATTTCATAGCTTTCTGGAAATTGCTTTTACAGTTTTGTTAGTCTGTTTGGCGTATACTGTAACAGCATCTATAAACTTCAAGTGCAATATCATGTTTAACCTTCCTGCTATGGTTGACTTCCTACATCCTCTGAAGCACTTAAAAGGGAAAGTGGCAAGTAGGAGAACAGGTACAAGGCCAAATTTGACAGGGAACACCCACGTTTTAGGGTTACTCCACCCAACGTGTGTACCTGGCATTCAGGTATGTAAATTACAGAGTTAAGTACCTGTATTATGCTACTGTTACTAATACCCTGTTTTTATATATTAAAAAAAACACACGAGGTTTTGAATTCTTAAATTAATGTTTTTATTATTATTATTATTATTATTATTATTATTATTTTTAATTCTTTTTATAGGAATGTTTGGCCTTTGAAATTTTATCTTATTAGTCTTTGTTGATGAAATGATGTTGTGCTTTTATGTTTCTTGTTTTTTGTCACGCTACGTGTCGAGGACCACAATGGAAATAAGCCTTCTGATTTTATTGTGTTTTTGTTCTCGGTGATACCTGACTGAGTGTTTGTGTTGTCTGTTGTCACCAAATAAAAAGCAATCAATCAATCAATCAATCACAGAGTAGATAGGATACTAGGATAGGATAGACTTGCTGATAAGTAGAATTTGGCTGCTTGATGATAACGTTCTATGTGAAAATACAGATTATGTCTTGCTGGGGATTAAAGTGACAAGGACATGATGCAAAATCCCCCTGAAAGCATTTTTCAGAAAGAGTAGGCTACAACTACAAATAATATGATTCAATGATTGCTTTGGTAAAAACATGATGAAAGGGCCACATAGAAATGAGATATTTTCGTGAATTTTGTATGCAGTGACAGTTCACTGACATGTCCCCCTTTTATTTTTTTATTTTTTTTTTTAACTCTGTGCGTACTTGATGTAGTTTAACCAAGGAGTCCTTCCCTCTGAAGCTGGCTATGATGCGCTATCAGTAAGTTGGTGGGTCTGTTTTTTTCTTGTTTGATCGAATCAGTCTCACAGTACGCAAATGCCAAGAACATATAGTAGTGTCTAATGCATAAAACTCGTGCAAATCTTGCCTCATAATTTGATCGATCTTGTAAATATATTAGAGACTCCGATTGTATTATACTGACAGCTTGCTTAAATTGAAATGTACTGACAAGTGAGGTGTGACCTTTACCATCTTCTGAGCTACCAAGTGTTAATGATTGTCTGTATTTTGTTATTGAAATCACTAAACGCTGCTGCATTACACCCAGTGCTTGGGAGACATAATGCTGCTAAAGTCATTTCGCTAACGTCTTGATGCTAACCCCGAATGCTGTTATTCATATAAGGCAGAGTTATGCCCCGTATCCGGTGAAATTGTTTGCTGCTGAAATATGATGGAATAAAAAAAGCCCAATTTGACGAAGCAATATAACGTCCCATTCAGTCGTCTTTCTGTAATGGTGAGAAGTTGCCGTTATATGTCTTTTTTTTTTGCATAAAAAGTAATGTTGTTCCGATACCGTTTTTTTGGCCCCCGATAGCCAGCTTTGCAGTATCGGCCGATATCGATACCATACCGATACCTAAGGTTTATTTTCCCTCAACATGAAAAAGCTGTCCTGTCATTGGTTCAGAGCATTCAAGGGCCAATAGGATATCTTAGATCGGCATGCAGTGAACATGTCACACATCAGTGAATGTCGTGCACGAGCAAGACACAAGATGCTGCATCCAAAATCCTATATTAGCGTTGGAATTAATGGTATCGGCATGTTACTTGTGAGTACTCACCGATACCGATACCACTGTTTTAATGCAGTATCGGCGCCTCTGCTGATACCACTATCGGTATCGGAACAACACGAATAAAAACACATCCCTGGAGAACCGAAACAGGCTCACGCCATCCTCTGTCGGTTGGAACAATAACCGGCAACATCACGAGATGGCATCATGCAAATTAATTTGAAAAAAATAAGACTAATCCGGAGGAGAAAAAAACACATGCACACTACAGCCAGCAAGTAACAAAATGGCTGTACTACGTCATATCGGGTTTGGTCGCTGTGATCGACCCACTGGGAAGATTTTCGGCCCGTAATTCAAAAATCATGAAATACTCAATATGTAATGATGCAAGGAAGCATTCATTTTGGCATGTATATTATATTTTTAATAACATATTACAAGGGGTAGCAGAGCATCTCAGACACTTAACTCTTACATTATCTTTGTTTTAAATAATCTATTTCACATTCTTTGTGACATAGTAAAACAGCAGGATAGAAAGACACTTGGCAGCATGGCACAAAAATGCCGAACTTTGAGAGTGGCACATGGGCCATAAACAAACAATAATTCCACAAGTCCTACTTCGCCAAATCTATGCCACACATTTACCATCACATCAATATGGGAGCTTCCACAAGCTCATTGTTGCTGTTTGTAACATTTGTTCATGTGGTTTGTGCTGTGATAAAATTATTGTTTCAAGAGATGGAGGCCTTCCAACCTAAAAAGGATAAAAATTTCATTGGTCCAGGTTGTTTCATTAACAAGCTGTATGATTACCCACCGACTGTCTTTTTGTCAATAAAATTATGGATGAGCAAAGTCCAATTTTTGGGCCAGATTTTATTGCACTGACAATAAGACAAGTGTCGCTGTCACCTGCTTCACTATCTCTGTGTGACATTGAGCTCTTTAGAGTGTAATGTTGCTGCTGTATTTTAATCATGAGACCCATGTTTTAGATTTAGAGGGTTCGTACTTTTGTGTTGTGTGGAGCCATGGAGGTGTGTGGGGAATTTTATTTGTGCTCTTGAACGTAACCGCTGCCATACAATCATTAAATAATGTGTTATTGATCTGATTCACCGTTCCCTCTTTTCATTCACTCCCTACCTCGCTCCACCAGGTCGCACAGAGCACTATGTAGTGTATAAATGAGACACTTAGTTTGCAACCTTTAAAGCAACATTTATAATCCTTGTGGCCTTTCAGGTGGAGGGAATCAATTTGGATTTTTGCAATGCGGGTGTAGGTAGTCTCAGCTTTATTTTGATAAAGCAAACTTATTGTTGAACCTTTAATGCTAAATTAATTTTATCTTACAATGTAACCCTTTCAGACCCATAGATCAGTGGTGTCCAAACTACGGCCCAGGGGCCATTTGCGGCCCACCGTCCATTTTTCATTGGCCCGCGACATTTGCTAAAAATGGCATTTGACTCAGTTCACATAAAATAAACAAAACAAAACAGTTTGGAGATGGTCAGAGAAAGAAGGGAGGGGAAGGAAAAACAGGTGCCATTAAAGATTATTTCAGTTAACTAAAACTAATGAAAAAACTAAAACTAAAATTTAAAAAACAATATTGTTACCAAAATAAAATAAAAACGAAAATGCTTTTAAAAAAACGAAAACTAACTGAAACTACATTTTATGTTTACAAAACTAACTAAAACTAACTATAATTATAGCAAAAATGTCCTTCGTTTTAGTCTTTGGTAATTAATTTAATGCATGAGCCTCTGGGGATGATTTTAAATGTGATTTTTAGTAGCTTTATTTTGATATAAATCGGAATAATGACGTTGGAAAGTATGTCACACAGAAGTCATTTAGCAGCAGCCAATAGAAAAGCACCTTCAGATGACGTCACTTCCATGCTGTTTTTTAAATATTCCGCACAAGTAATAGACATTTAAAAAAAACTAATACTGAAACTAACAAACTAAACTAAAACTAACCATTTTTTTAAGGAAGTAAACTAATAAAAACAAACAGAACCACCCTGAAAACTAATAAAAACTAACTAAAAATTCCCCAAAACTGTAATAACCCTACTGCCATATTACAAATAAATTGGTTTATATACTGTAGCATTTTTCTAAATATGCAAAAGCACAAATATATTTGTTCAATTTTTTGGACTAAACACAATTTCTCTTCAGAACATTACGTGGCCCTCAAATGAAAAAGTTTGGACACCCTTGCCATAGATGATTGCAGTGGCCATGACAAATAAAAACATGAGATAAACCCAATTTTTCCCCCCCGTTTTGTTTTTTGGTGGGGAAAAAGTTAAAATAAGTTAAAAAAAAAATAAAAAAATATGCCCAGCAGAATAAATGTGGGTCTGAATTGGTTTACATTAGCCGAAGAGACTTTTTAGTCATTCCGAATGAAAATCTCTGGTCACTTGTTTACATGTGACGTAATCCATTCTGATCTGCCGTTTATACGCTCCCCTCATTTAATCGGATCAGCTCCACGGCAGCTGCGAGAAGCACGGACATCGAGTTCGTTCGTCATTTAGCACATTAGTTGTGATCTGTTAACACTTTTATTGAAGCAACATCTTGATAAAAACTAGTTTAACGTACTTAAAACCAAATTTTCCTCTCCCAGGCAAGCTCTGGGGGAGATGCCACCATTTTAGTGGGTGGAAAGACAACGTTGTGACCAGTGTTGACGGTAACGCGTTACTTAGTAACGTATAACCCTGTGAAATTAAGGGTTAAAATACAAAAAAGATAAAAAACAGAAAAATAATTAATATCATTATAATATTATTTCAATCCATAAAAGTATTTTTATTGTGTTATTTTTTTAACACAATCTGCCGTTGACGTTCATTTATACCGGAAGTCCCTCCCCGTAGTCACTTGATTGACAGGCAGAGAGTGAACGTTGGAGAGAGGGAGAGAGAGAGCGCGAGGAACGAGCACGCTGGACGGAGTCACCGCAGCAGAGAAACCGAACGCTCAGAAACAACTTTAACGTGATTAAAACCCATTTATACACAATTAAGTCAACGAAGACAACTGTTGAAGACAAGTGAAGTGATCAGGAACCGGGCGAATCCGCGTTTTTTGATTATTGTTGGCCTCGGTAAGCTAAACCATGCCAAGTTACCTTACATGTGCAGACAAGCTAATCGCTAAGCTATGCTAACGATTAGCCATGCTATGTTACCAGCATATTATTAAGTGTTTTAAAAACGTTTATTGATGCCTAAGCTGGTTGAGTGAAATTTTCGAAGTTAATGTGATGAAGGAAGCTTTTACACATGAGGAGAAATATTACTGAAAGTGATGTTTTTGTATATTTTGAAGTGTTTTTTACACAGTGCTATTGAATGTCATTAACAGTCAATTCTATTGCCTGTTGCATTTCGTTGAGTATAAATAAGTATTGCAGCCAGTAATAATAAGCTGTAATTAATTTGCACTATTGTGACCACCACTATTTTGCTTTGTTAAATAAGAAATGAAAAGATGCATCATACATTTTGATATGAGACTTGGCATTGTTTTGTTAAGTTACATTACAATTTAAAAATGCTTTAGCAGCATTGTTGAAATGGCTGAACAATATTAGAGGTGTTTTCAGATAGACAATAGTTATCTCAAGTTTTTAAGATGAGTAAAATCCTGTTTGTAAAAAACAGGTCAGGTCTTTTGAACGGATCAAAAACCTCGTGGAAGATTCTGGAACCATTGATGGCGAGCCACCCAGATTGAACAGTGAGGAATCATCATTCACGGATCTCTACAGTGTGGTAGGACAGTACCAACGAACAGAACTTGACACGAACTTTTGGAAAAGGATGCAAGCGAGAAAACAAGTGATCACAGACTTTTAGACTTGACTTAACGGACTACTTAAGACGACTCTTTATTTTTTAAAGGGCCCAATTTTATTTTTTTTTAATGGTTCATTTTGTCTGTTATTGTTGTAATTGATGACATACTGTTACTAAAGTGTTTTGTTAAGTTATCTGCTCTGATGTATTCATTTATGGTCACAGCCCACTGCACTTAGCTCCGTAGTCTTACCTAGAATCATTTGCGTTGTTCTGTTAAACTGGTTACAAACGCATTACTCAAAAAAGTTGCTTTCTAAAGTAACTAATAGTCTAACGCGTTACTTTATTCTACAAAGTAGTCTGATTAAAGTTACTGTCCAGAGAATCAATGTGTTACTCCACATTTTCATGAAGAAGGCAAACTATCTCACTGTTGTAACAGTCACAAACAACTACTCCTAACTACGAAGATGAGGCAGAAGTCATTGATCACCACACTGAATTCAGCCATGGTCTGGTCATGAATGGTTTGCACATTCAAAACAAAAGTGATGATACTTTTACTACTAGTTTTATTAACCAACAGGCACACAACACAACAAAAAAAAGTGTGCATTATGGACCATAAAAGTGGTAAAAAAAATAATTTATTTACATCCTCAACTGGTCCGTGAAGCATTATGGGATGAGGTCGTCTCCGCCCTCTCGCCAGAGGGAGTGACGTCAGACAAGTTACGTTTTCAGTAGGGGTGGAACAAAAAAACGATTCGACCGAACCATCGTTCGTCAAGGGGAGCTAAACGACCGTATCGGTTGCGAGTGAGGCTTTATGGTTTTCATAACAATAGCAAGAGTTCTGCGCCGTGCTCTACTTGTTTTGTTTACATTTCAGTAGCATCACCATTCAAGCTACTTCCGTGTTTCCGTGCTCGTGACACGGCGCGCGCGCGCGCGCAACGAGTGACAACATACAAATGGAGACAGTTAGCAGAAGCCGGTGCCGTACATCTCGGTATTTCCCATGGCTATCGAGTCCTCTCGGTGCACGTGTATGTCCCGGGCCGGCGTTGGTACTGCGCGCGAGCCAAAAAGAATAACTCCCGTGACGATCCAATGCATGGATTCAAACGACACAGGTATGTCCCACAGCCAACACACCAGCTAAGCTAAAAGCACACTGCAAGTATCTCATTTCTCAGTTTGTGGCTCCCTGTCAATGTCTACAACTAGCATGAGCAGCAGATAGGAGAACTGAGACGTGCCCGCGATTACGACAGCCCAAAAAACAAAATATAAACAGTAGTGATTCTGTGGTCATCATCGTGTCTCAGATTAAAAAAAACAAAAAAAGATGTCATACATTAACCAAAAATGAAAGTGATGACAAAAGAAAAAAAAATTGTTAAATACAAAAATTGTTGATTAAAAAGGGAAATGAACTTTTGGAAATATTTTTGCATATATTAAGTGGTTAAAATGTGTTTGATAGATTTATTGTTCCATAAGGTGGCTTCATATTTCTTTTGGCTGGACGGTAGGTTTATTTCATGTCTTAAATTTATGTTTCTGAAATACTTCACAATGTGCAAATATTCTGTTTAATTGTGTTGGTGTCTGTCTAAAGGTTAAATATTTATATTTAACATTAAATTATCAACCTTTTGTTTTCCTGATCCTTATTTTGAAGAGAAAAAACAAACAAACCAAAAAACAATTATAACTGTCAATAACTACTAATAAATATTTAAACTGATACATGTGTACACACTGGAATAGCGGAACAAACAAACAATAGAGGAATTTAGGGGATTTTCATTTTCAACCTGGATAGATTTTTATTTTTTGTTTTATAAAAAGTATTTACGTTACAAGAAGTCAAGAGAGACTGCCTATTTTGTTTTTCATAAAAAAAAAAACTTTATTTTCATGTTAAAAATCCACTTTCAATAAAGTATTTGGAACTCCGTTTCTACTGCATTATTTTTATGTTGAGATGGTGTTATCGGCAGCTGCTGAAAGTAACTAAAAAAGTAACTTTTAATCTAACTTAGTTACTTTTAAAATCAAGTAATCAGTAACGCAATTTAGTTACTTTTAAAACCAAGTAATCAGTAAAGTAACTAAGTTACTTTTTCAAGGTAACTGTGGCAACACTGGTTGTGACGCATTTACGTCAATACAGAGCATGCGCATGCCGCACTCAGCCTCGCCATTCCGAATGAAGTGTAATATATTATATACCACTCCTGTGATTCAGAATGAAACTCCATTCTGATTCAGCCTTTTCATTCCGATTGAGGTGTTTATATGTAGCATTTTCATTCCGTTTGGCTGTTCTGATTCATTTTAATCACAATACATGGTTCCATGTAGACCAGGCTATTGGATTTTAGTACTGTCACATTTGTATAGAACAACCCTCCCCCCGGTCCTGGTACACCATTTCCCGGACTTCAATGCCCATGTGTTTCAATTGTGTGTTTCAGGGCAGCCATCTTCTGGGGAAGTAGTGAGCGTACCGAAAGAAGACGTTTCCTGGCAAAATGACAGCTTAGGAACAATTTCAGACATGTATGACCTTCTGGAAAATTGGATAGCATCTGTATTCTTAACACTGTATCTGCCTCGGAAAATGAAGTGTCAATTTATAAACCGTAGTACTATCTGCATAAATGTGTCAATATATGATAACAGAATAGTAGGCTAACTGGCCTTGTATTTTACGTGTACTCTACTTTGAGAATATAACGTGGCTTATCTTGCATTACTGAACAACAATTTCAGAGCGCTCTGATCTGTATGCTGAGAGCTGAGTGCTATCTGAATAACTTTTATCACCTCTTCCAACATGAAGGTTAATGAAATCAAATGGGACCTATTTAGAGCAAGACACTAAAAGCACATAAGCTATCTCTGTACACATCCAAATCCCTCAGATACTGTGTCACAACAAGCACACGTCCTCAGAAGCCGGATGATAACGGTAGTGTTACTGTTCATTGCTTTTTTTTTTTTTTTATTCTGCTCCAAATGCTTCCAATTTACCTACACAAATCTACAATACAATAAAAAAAATACGCTCATTTCCCTTCAAATAAGGTCCTGCTAAATGGTTCAAATAACATAAAAAATAGGAAGACACAAAATAAGCCATAAAAATACAACAAAATAGACTAAAACAACAATTCATAAAAGATAAGAATACCTTGACAAATAACTTGGAATTTTGCCCCAAGTTAACGTTTCAACTTTTGGTTCCACTGTTTTATCCAAAGTGAGATTGTGGGACTGATAAAAAGTAAAGCTGGGATGAAATGTATAACTGGAAAGTGTATTTGTTTTATATCCATAGTTACAAGTACAAACACCACATGCAATGCAAGAAGATTTTGTTCTGCTCTTCGCAAACAATCTTCACTGAATAATTTCCTGTCAGTCGTCCCAAAGTTTACAATCTTTATCTCACAAAAGCACCACTTCGCCCTGAGGATCTTTAGCGTATGTTTGCATGGTTAGTGTGCTTGTCAACTACTTGTCTTAATTGTGGCTGTGCATGTCTAATGTTTGTGAATGTGCATTTCATTTCCAGCTTGCTGGCTAATGTCGGTGGGGTGTCTAGTGTATGTTAAGTAAGCAAATTATTTCCTCTGTGTGAGAGAGACAGTAGCATGTGAATCCAACATATTTAACTTGGGTTTCACCTTGAAGAGCATCCTGTGGCTTCATTGAGAGTGTGCGAAAGTGTCATGATAATTGATTTGTCTTCCTTAATTGGCTGGCTTGTTTAAAAACGTGGCCCATCTTTGACACCAAAGTCAAGAACGAGAACTGGGATTGGAGCAGATCGTAGCCATGTTATCTTAAGTGTTTCGACCATAAGCATATACTTCCGTGGGTCGATTAGTTTTGTGAGGCTGCTTTCTGGATCAACATCCATAGCGTTGAGTGCAAGCTGGCCTATCTGATGCAGTCTAGTGCGCACATGCCTGATGTTACTGTGAGAAGTCACATCCTTGGCAAGACAGAGATCGCCGAGACCCAAAATGAGATTATCGGAAACGACCATTTCCGCGACTGCATTGGCGGTCATAGAACTGATGAATTCCCGAATGTAGCAAGTGGCACCTTAAGGGCTCACTGTTGTCCAATCAAATTAGGGTTAAATGAGAGCAGGTGTGCGTGTGTGGTTAAAAACGCCAGATTGAGTCGAGCACCGGAGTAACTGCTGGGCATGTAGGTGCTGTTTGAAAGCACGCACGGATTATTATATTTTTTTATTCACTCACCCACTCACAGAAGCTTACATATGTGAATGAGTGAGTGAAAAAATAATAATAATCTGTGCGTGCTTTAAAATTGCCGCGGGAGTCACGTCACGCAGCCGACATGTTCGCCCGGCCCCGGTTGCGACACCCCCCGACCTCCCCCGCGCGCCCCCCGCTCTGCGATTGGCTGGAGGGGTGTAAACACTGTCTTTCCACAGAAACGGCCCACTGTTTACAAAACAAACACAAAATGGCAAAATACAGGCTGGGGGTGGGGAGGGTGGGGGGTGGTGGTTTGGTGGGTTTAGGACAAAATCACCCCCACACGTTAAGAAAAGCGCAGACCTGTAAATTGAGAAGTAGTTTGTTTGTTTAAATCCTGTATTTAAAAAGTGCATTTTCCTGAGTGAAACCGGCAGACTGGACTTTTAAATAAATGATATGACTATCTAATCCAAGCATGGCACTACAACACAAAGGGACTGGCTACATTCCTTCGGTGGTTGTCGGTGTGAAGCCTGTCGTGACTGTAATCGATTTTTACCCGACAAAGATGGTCGGTGCTCGGGCTTAAGGGAGCATATGTGGACATGGTGCCATAAGGCTCGATGGACGAAAAGCCCACTGCAATAAATACAATGGATGTAGTTAGAGTGGTCCACGTCGGCCGTTGGCCTCCTCCGGGCTACGAGCTGACCCGCGACATCTGGCTGTTGTGCTCAGTCTCCCTGGTTGCACAGCGTGTCTATTTGTTACCTTGTGAAACCCATGAAACTAGCTACTTGGTCGCGGTCCGGGTGGATGCTTTCAAGGTGGCGAGCGACATTGACATAGGCACTTTGACAGAAGAGGCAGTAGTGACGCTTGGTGCCCTCGTTGGCTACCAAAAGAGCTTGCAGAGGCATAGTGAGTCATGGAGACAGCGAGGTGTTGACCTGAATCCACATGGGCGTCTGGTCATTATTTCAAACCAGCAATCCTCCCTTTAAATGAGGTTGCAAGGCTCCCTTTAAATATGGTTGATATGCATGCAAATTCACCCCGTCAATGAGCCTTCTTGTTGCCCGGGGATGGCGCTCACAACACCGTAACTTGCTTGACGTGAGCCTCCT
Organism: Festucalex cinctus; assembly: GCF_051991245.1. Taxonomy (NCBI): domain Eukaryota; kingdom Metazoa; phylum Chordata; class Actinopteri; order Syngnathiformes; family Syngnathidae; genus Festucalex; species Festucalex cinctus. The sequence goes on along the minus strand of NC_135419.1, from coordinate 24,243,092 downwards.
TGTCGCCGGGAGATGGAGCTCACAACGTCGTAACTTGTTTGCCATGGCCGTGGTCTTGATCGGGAAGCTAGCTTGGCTAAGCCGCAACTTGTTTGTCACGGTCACGGCTTAAACCTGTGCTTCCACACGGGCGTCTGGTCATTATTTCGAACAAGCAATACTCCCTTTGAATGTCGCTTAAATTCATGCAAACTCTCCATGTCAATGAGCCTCCTTTTTGCTGGGAGATGTGGCTCAACATCTCGCTTCCTTGTCGTAGCCACGGTCTAGCACAGGTAGCTAGCTTGCTAAGCTAAGTCACTTGTTGCAGCGACGGCTAAACCTATGGCTTTCACATGGCCGTTTGGTCATTATTTTGAACCAGGAATACTTCCTTTAAATGTGGTTTAAATTCATGCAAACTCACCCCGTAAATGAGCTTCCTTTTCGCTGGGAGATGTGGCGAAAGTGCAACAAAAGGTGTTGATTGCCGTCTTGGAACAGCCGTGGGCTGATAGCCAGGTGCGGGCATCAGCCTGATTGCCAAGTGCGGGCGGGGACAGGCACACCCCACCCCACCCTACCCTGGCATGGAACTCGGGTTCCGTATTGGGACCTTAGGCGTTTTTCCACCAACAAGCCCAGGAACTTTGAATTCTGGGTAAAGGGAGTTCTTGGTGGTAAAAGTGCCGCAGGGGATTTATGATTTGTGTTTCCACAGCATCTTGCAGTTCTCGGTAATTAATTAAAATGACTTTGATTGAGTCCGGCCGATGTAAAAACGACGCCCGCAAATTTGACCAATCAGCCTTGGTCATTGCAGCCCGCCCCCTCAAAGTTCCTGCCTGGCTCAGCAAGACCCTGCTGCCGAGATAGTACTTGGATGCCCCCTGGGTAATTTAATTACCCTGGTAATAGTTGTTGGAAAAACGCCCAAAGTTAACAAAAGGGGCGCAAAGTTATCAGGTATTTGAAACAAGTGCGCGCGCACACACACACAAATAATCAACATAGCACTTATGGGCTGGCTAGCCCCAATGGTTGTCTGTCTCTATGTTTCGGCATTGTAATTGACAGATGATCAATTCAGGCTGTACACCGCCTCTCAGGTCATCTGGGATAGGCTACGGTGAGCAGGATAAAGGATGATGCATTATGGTTGATTGATGAATGGTCACGTTCCTGAATCAATGGTCACATTAAGTGCTTTTAATCTTAACATTTTAAAGGGATTTGATTTCACTATACAGTACTATTCCTTTTGGAGTACAAGCTTGGCTAATTTAAAAAGCACATGTTCAGATATTATCACTGTAATAACTGCCCAAAACCCTGTTCTCTCACCAAAATCAAACTAGAACATTCTTCAATTTGGCAAGCAGCAGGTGAGGCACTGTGACTGCAAGAAAATCCCAGTTAAATTTAAGTACTAGGCAGATAATAAATGCATTTTGAGACTAATCCATGCAAACAACATTACACTCAATGGCACTATCAGTGACATTGCGCTGAATGTAGCAGCTGATTTTAGTAGAGGTGAAAAAGCTAGATATGAGGGCAATTTAGAATGACTAGCAAGTCTGATGAGGGACAGTAGAATGCAGCAAATATGAGGATGTCGTCAATACAAATCTTGGTGGATTAGTACAAAAACTCAGGGGCATATTCACTAAGAATGCGAAATATTGCACCACAACTGCACCCGCAGTCTGCGCCCAGTTACCCACCTATTCACTAAGGATATTGCTCTAATGATATACCGGCGCAAACACGGCCACAAAACTGACAGTTTGGAGCAAATTTGCACCTGATTTACCACACATGGCAATGGATTTGCGCCAAGAACGTGGTTGTTATAGTAACAGTTGCGAGAAAGATGACATGATCAGAGAGCGAGGTTGGACCGAGAGTAAGCGTTTAGAGCGCCATTAAGCTGTACAGAGCAGAGAGGACGACAACGACGTCATTCATTCATAAAGTACAAATTATTGGTGTGATCATTTAAAAAAATATATATTTTCAGAGGTTGGTGTGGGTGTGCAGTATGCATCTGGCACGTAAAAATGATCGTAAAATGCCTCCCCACCATTGCCGATCAGCCCGGGTTACGTTATGTGTCCTAAAACAAATTTCCCCCTCCCTCTCTCTCTGTCTCCTCTCTGCGTGATCTGCTGTGGATTTGTGCTGCAAATGGCATGCACTGCTGTCATGATCCCGGGATCGAGGTTGCAGCAGGTTAATACATACTTTCCAAAAACGTTATTTGCGTCACCCAAACGTGGTGTGGCTATTTGCGCTGGTGTTAGTGAATTAGACACTGTATATCAATGAGTCTCATGCATTGGGGTGGGCATATTTTGCGTCAAATGTATGCAAATTACGCTGGCGCACCATGACGCAATCTGTTTGGCAGAGCACTTTGTGACGTATTTCCCCATCTGCGCGTGTTTAGTGAATTAGGCGCTCCCAGATTCCTCCATTTTTACCGGTTAACGCCATGCAAAGGCGACGCAAACCTTTAGTGAATAGGCCCCTCAATTTTTTCTTGACACATGATGTGAAGAGTTATATTTAGTGTCATATACAGTACTTGGATTTTCATTGGTATGTATGAGGTGGGTCTGGTCGAGCAAAGATGGATCTTTTTCTCTTTCCCTCAATACATGATGTGACAAATGGAAGAAAGCAGAGCAAGAATATATAGATTGGAATGTTTACAGGCTCCACACAGTTGGATTACAACTGCACATTGTTTCTTCATTTTAAAAGAAAAGGGAAAAAAAAAGTCTTTAATTCAGGGCCAGAGAGCTTGTAAGAGAAAGGCCATGGCACTTATGTAACTGCCTTGAAATATGGGTAGTCAATGTGAACAAGCTACAAGAAGCCTGTTGGAGAAAGAAGTGAGAACATGTTGAGTACGAGGTCAAGAGTTGATTACGATAGAGAGGAACAAGGTGATGCCAAAGCCTGAAGGGTAGAAGGGAGTTTTGGAGCCAAGCCAGTGTAATGAAGTGAGGATGGTGATGATGTAAGCAGTATGGCCAGTGACAGTTTCTGTATGAATGTCTGCATTTGTAATGACTAAGGGACTAAGGCGACCATTAAGCACAAATGACAGTACTCTATGTCTGTGGGACATAATGATGCATTCTATTAAACATCCTTAGTCTATGTTTGTAGATGATTGGGCAAAAATGAGCAATATTCTAGAGGTAATATAAGTAGGTCAGAGGAGGGATTTAATATTGTTATGTAGTTTCACAATTGGTCAGTTTTAGATGTCCAAATGATAATAAAATGATTCGACAAGTTTGTTTTGTTTTTTTTGTTTTTTTACACGCACTCAAACTTAAAACTCAGACCCACACCTCGAATGCACTGTAACTTTCAGTTCAAGTCCACTCAGCAGTTCTCTTTATCCTTTGCTTATGAAGACGACTTTACCGTCTGCACTATATATAAGTAGTAGTAGGTTTCGGGGGGAAAATGCTGCCTTCTTAGTTGCATGAAGGCTTATTACTTTATAATTTACTATTTTTACTGACTGGCTTGTCACACACAAAACAAACTTCTGATGTAAAACAGTGGCTGTTGCACCTTAAAGGACTGTTTGGTTCATTGGAAAGGGAGTCTGCGTGGAAAATGTAACCAATAAGAAAAAAGAAGGGTGATAGCCATTTTACTATTTATCCCATTTGGTTAAAAGTTATGGATGGAAATGTTTGACCTCAACTCTGTGATAAAAATTTGTATAGTCAAATGTAGCAATCAATGGGGGCAGGGGGGGGGGGGGGGTGATCAGGGGGGGCAACAATACCAAAAAAGATAATCAAGCACTCTGATCATTATATGTGTATGAGCAAGGGGATGTGTCTGAGTGTTTGGCTGGAGTGAGCAGACTGGGATTTGCAGGATAGGGCATCCAGCAGCTTCAAGGGCACCATCATCAATTATACAATTACACAGTGCAGCATAGAATATACATGGCAACAGAAAACCATGCACATTACTATTAGTGTGAAATAAACCTGTATCAAAAAGGATACCGCTACATACAGTACATACTGAATATTAAATAAAGAGTCTGCTTAGCATAGCGGCTAATCACTAGCACTTATAATCCATTTCAACATGAATTTGCTTATTTAAATATAACTGTACTACTTGCGACATATTTCAATGCTCATAAAAATATTTAACAGTGCTCACTGCTCACCTAGCAAATAAATAATTCACAATATGAGGCGAAAGCCAAAAGCACAAGGCACAGAGGATGACACGTTTACTTTTCAACAGTTTCTACCTTCTGGCCCATGTTACCATCCATCCATCCATCCATCCATTTTCTTGACCGCTTGTTCCTCACAAGGGTCGCTGGAGCCTATCCCAGCAGGCTTCAGGCAGTAGGCGGGGTACACCCTGAATTGGTTGCCAGCCAATCGCAGGGCACACAGAGATGAACACGCATCCACACTCACAAGCACACCGAGGGACAATTCAGAGCGCCCAATTAACCTGCCATGCATGCCTTTGGAATGTGGGGGGGGGAGACCGGAATACCCGGAGAAGACGCACGCAGGCACGGGGAGAACATTCAAACTCCACCCAGGAAGGCCGGAACCAACAAAAGGACATCAAACATAAAAACAAAATCACAGTCATAAGACTTGATTTTAGAAAGAAATTGAAATGGTATTTGTGTTTAGACATCAGCAATTGTAAAAGTGTGGTGCGAGGGTGGAGTGGAATGAGAGAAATATATCTGAGCACTAAAAAGTCATCTAGTTGCTGCAGGACAGCATTACATAAATGAGCATTTGTAAAAGTTGTCTTGATTGACTATTTCTACTTCTAAATTCCACAGGAAAATAAATGGAGTCATGGGAAGTAATGAACAATTGCAGAAAGACACTGTGCTGCCTCAACCCCCTGCGCCCCAGGCTTGTCCAAATTGAAACCAAGGCTTTTAAAAACTCTTTACTGCACATAAATGACACTAAGTTTCACAGCCTGATTGGCAAAATAAATGAAAGCTTATGTAAAATCTGTAAACTGAATTAAATAACCATTCAAGTATAGTCATTGTTAAGCAGGGATGCATATAACAATTTTGGTGTGGTTCTCAAATGAGCACCGAAGTTTGTTTGGTGCTATTTTATTATACGGACCTACAGGCCCGTATTTTCGTTACCGTAATAAGTAGTGTAAGCCTTGCCAGCATACGGGCTGTGTTTCTTACAGGCGTTGTCAGTTAGGCGGCGGATTCTCTCTCCCACTGTTGTCCACCTCCAGGGGATTGGCGTCTCCACCTGGAGGTGGTAAGCGCCATTTGGAATCGCTTCGGCAAGGCATCGGTCGATCTTTTTGCCTCCAAGGAGTCCACTCATTATCTCCCTTTGGTTTTCTCTGAGGGAGCAGATCCCCCCCCCCCACCCCCCCCCCCCCCCTGGGCTCATTGGGCCAGGATGATCTGGCCAGTGTTGCCACAGTTACCTTGAAAAAGTAACTTAGTTACTTTACTGATTACTTGCTTTTAAAAGTAACTAAATTGCGTTACTGATTACTTGATTTTAAAAGTAACTAAGTTAGATTAAAAGTTACTTTTTTAGTTACTTTCAGCAGCTGCCGATAACACCATCTCAACATAAAAATAATGCGGTAGAAACTGAGTTCCATATACTTTATTTAAAGAGCATTTTTAACATGAAAATAGTTTTTTTTTAATAGAAAAACAAAATAGTCTCTCTTGACTTCCTGTAACACATACTTTTTATAAAACAAAAAATAAAATCTATACATAAATAAAATATAGAAAGTAAGTAGGCTGGTTGTGTGCCTTCACATACTTTTTAGAATATAAAATAAAGACAGCCTTTTTTTTTTTTTTTAAAGACAATGTAATGGAAAAATTTAACATTTATAGTGCAAACGTCTTATTACTATTCAATTCTTGTAAACATGTTCTCTGAACATTGAACCGATTGTTCACAGCTTTAGAGCAGCAAGGAGAGGTTTTACAAAACAAAACAATGTATAACACCAGATGTAAGCTCTACGTCAACAACGTTGACATCCAAAATAAAGGTTATGTTACGAGTGAAAAAGTGCAGTGGGGTGAGCAAACCAGTGGTTGTACCTCATTAACAAAAGTTTTTCGAACCTCTTAGCAGAAAGTCTATTTCTTCTAGGGGTAAGCACTGCACCTCCTAGACTGAAGAGATGCTCCACAGGAGCACTTGATGGGGTTGGAGTGTTATACTTTAAAAAAAATGCGCTTTATGTTTGAAAACTGATGTAGAATCTGAAGGTCATAGGCTGACCTCAGGTAGTCCATGACTTCCTTTTCAGCAGAGTAGGTCTCCACCTCTGGCTCAAAATTGAAAAATTCCATCTCACCTTCGCTGGTGGCAGTGGCGGATGTGGTGGGCTCACTGGCAGGGCTCTGCACTGCATGACTCTGAGCAATTGTGCAGCACTCTGTTGTCAGAAGCTCTTTCACTTTTTGTCTCCTACCTGCATCTTTCAGCCATCGTAGTTTGAACTTTGGACAACTGGCAGCAGCGAGAAGGGCATCTTTGTCATCCAACACACTGGCAAAACGAGTCTGGATAGCCTGAAAAAGATAATTGATATGTTTATGCCTACATGGCCCACTATTATGTCATTGATTTACTTGCACACTATGCCATAATATAGGATCAATATATTATGGATTTTATTTTGTTTTTATATATTTTTAAACATTATTTTGCAAAGATAATGACTACTCATGTTAATGAATCATGTGATGCAAGAAATTGTAATTTAAGGCTTAAAATGGAACATACCTGCACTATGGCATCTGGAAGGCCTGCAGTCATCCCAGACAGGGTATCTTTCACAGCGAGGGTATTTTGCATTACAGCTTCCAGAGTGGGGAGTAAAGTCCTATAAGAACAGTCTCCTTGCAAAATATCTAGTGCTGAAGTTAGAGGCTTCATTGTGGTACAGTACTCGTGGAGGAACTGGTACTCCTCCTCTTGAAAGCACTTCACTCCCAACTTGTTGCAGAGCATATTCAGCTCATTAATCGGGATTTCGGCAATTCTCCTTATAGCTTCAAAAAAATAATTCCACCTTGTGGATGTTGGTACCAGGAGCTTTCTTTTGCTGAATTCCTCCACTGTTTCTGATGCAAGGGTAGATCTGCTTGATTTGGTCCAAAGAGCTGTGCATTTTGCTGTGCTGCTTCTATAAGTAGCCTTGCTCTCTGCATGAGCAATTAAGTATTTATCCACATCACTTGTGGAAATAATGTTGATTGTGTGCGAAGCACATCTGTAGTGTGGGGGAAGAGACAGCTGGCCATCACTTTTACTCTCAGCAGAGAGGATTTCTGACAAATCTAAAAAAGTGACATCATCATCGTCTGAGGTGGGGGGCTGTTCCTCTTCCGTCTCTTCGTTGAAGTCTGAGACAGGTTGATAAACTTTAAATGCCTTGACAAAGTTGGATCCATTATCAGTCACTGTTGCGACTACTTTGTTGATGAGTCCAAATGATGAATGGATGTTTTCAATTTCTGCACCAATTACATCATACGTGTGTCTGCCGCGAATTCTTTTACATGCTAATGCAGCCGTGTTGCGTTTTAATGTAGATCTATTGATCCAATGGAGCGTAACTCCCATGTAGCTTTTGTTATTAGCAGTCCAAATGTCCGCGGTAGTTGACACAAAATCAATCTCATTCAGCGCGGCCTTCAGATTTTTTTCCATTTTTTCATATTCGCTCTCTAAATAGGAAGAAAATTGTGTTCTATGGGGAAGCTCGGCATTCGCAGAAGTAGGAATCTTGTTAATGATGGCACGAAACGAGGGCGAATCTACCGTGTTTAAAGGCAGCATATCCTCAACAACGTAATGCCCAACAAGTCTCTTCAGCTCCCCCCCACTTACAAGTGTTTTTGAACCGAAGTCCAACTTTAGTTGTTTCGAAGGAGGACATCCTGCATCGGTCGCTGTTGCTGCTCCCACCTGCTTCCCAGGTCAGCCTTTCTCGACAAGTTTCAGTGTACTGTGCTGCGATTCCAAATGTTTTTTTAAATTTGACGTCGTATTTTTATAGCCCGATAGCACTTTGTCGCCAGCACACAAAGTGCAACGAACCTTTATGTTGTCGTCTTGAACTGAAAGAAACTGAAAATAATGACTGTATTTCCAGGTTAAAAAGGCAAATCCCTGTAATTCCTCCATTGTTCGTGCCGCTAAGTGTGTACACTTGAATCCACTCGTGCATGCTGAAGACGTGACTTGTCGCGTACCTGACGTCACCTCCGGCGAGAGGGTGTTGATGGCCTCGTCCCATAATGCTTCACGCACCAGTTGAGGATTGGAATAAATTATTTTTTACCACTTTTTTGGTTCATAATGTACACTTTCTGTTGCGTTGTGTGCCTATTGGTTAGTAACACTAGTAGTAAAATTATCATCACTTATGTTTTGAATGTGCAAACCATTCACGACCAGACCATAGCTGAATTCAGTGTGGTGATCAATGACTTCCGCCTCATCTTCGCAGTTAGCGGTGCCGGCAGTCGTTTGTGACTGTCACAACAGTAAGAAATTTTGCCTGATTCATGAAAACGTGGAGTAACGCATTGACTCTCTGGACAGTAACTTTAGTCAGACTACTTTGTAGAATAAAGTAACGCGTTAGACTATTAGTTACTTTTAAAAGCATTTTTTTTAAGTAACGCGTTACTTAGTTACCGGCAACACTGGATCTGGCACACCCTTGGCAGGGGTGCCTGTATGCTTACCCCTGCTCATTCATCTGACCCTTCACAGAGTCCTTCTGGAGAATCAAACAATGGTGTTGGTGACCCCTTTTTGGCCAACCTGGACATGTTTTCCTCTCCTCCTCAGTCTCTGCTCATCTGACCCGTGGCTTCTGCCCGGTCGGTTGGATCTGCTGTTGGATCTGCATCCCGAGCCCCGTTGACTCCACCTGTGTGTTTGGCCGCTGAGGGTCGTGACCCATTGCTGACAGAATGATCATCTTCTGTCGGGCATACGATCCTTAATGCCAGAGCTCCTTCCACTCGTTTGCTGTATGCTAAAAGGTGGAAGTTGTTTGCAGAGTGGTGCGCCGGCTGTGGGGTGGACCCGACCCCGTAGCGTGCCCAATTCCTGCTGTTTTAGAGTTCCTTCAATCTGTTTTGGCCCGCCATGTTGCGGTGGATGGCAAGTCTGTAAGATGCCTTAGCCTCCTGGCCTCATTCCTTCCTTTGTCGTCGTTCCAGGAACCCACCTCATGTCCCCGCTGTGGACATTCACTTGGTGCTCGACGCACTGTGCAGGTCCCCTTTTGAGCCGTTAACCGGTGTAAAATTACGTTGGTTGTCTCTTAAGGTGGTGTTTCTACTAGCAATTGCATCCGCTAAGCGGGTTGGGGGAGCTTCACGACTGTTAGCCCCACGTGCCTTCGTTGACACCCCGATGGGACGGGGTCACACTGTGGCCAAATGGCTCTTTTGTTCCCAAAGTTTTGCCTGGCTCTCGAGCCAACCGCCTTATTCGTCTCGCTCGTTTTGACCCCCCCAACCCCTGTCGACGGACGGGGATGTTGATCCATGTCTTTATTGTCCTGTAAGGGTGTTCCGCTCTTATTTGGATGCTACGGCGTGTTTCCAGAAGTCCACCCAACTCTTTTTGTGTCTTACGATGGCCCTGCGAGAGGTGCTGCTATTTCCAGGCAACTCCTCTCTCAATGGATAGGGGATGTGATTCGGCAGTCATACCGGATCTCTGGTCATTCCCCATCTCTTGCGGTCACTCTACCAAAGATGTTTCTACGTCATGGGACGTTCTGAAAGACGTGCCCTTGGAGAACGTCTGTTCGGTTGCTTCTCGGTCGTCGCTTTGCATGTTCTGTTCATGGACAGCTTGGATGTCACCTCTCTTCATCCACTGGATGTGGTCCCCGGTCCTTCGGAGGGCCCCTCTGTGAGGCTTGTTTTCCGGGGTCGACGTCGCTGGTATTCGGCGTTCCGTGCCGTTTCAACACCACCACCTGGCGGTCGGGAGGGATGAAATAGAACAACAGTTATGAATGTAATTACGGTTCTGTGAGTCCAGAACGACCACCAGGATTGCGTGTCACTCAGTCCTCATGTTTTGCGCGAGAAGGGTATGAGAGACCATGTTCAGGTTCTCATATTTGTAACTTGTCGATTCAGGATGTGGCTGCTGTAGGGGACACACAATGCATTGTTGTTTTTCAGCAATATTCTTGCCTGAACTTGCTTTTGCCCGATCATGTTGCTCCCGTTATCATATAACAGGCCACGACAGTCAGAAATGTTAACGTGTCTGTAAAGATGTTCAAGAAGAGCTTCAGTCAGACCCTCTCCAGTTGTATCCTCAACATTAAAAAAAAATCTAAAGAAATGCTCTGCAACAGAGGCAGCAATTGATGAATCGCAATTGTGAGAACGATGAAAATTTGTTCCTTGTGACTGTCAGGTCTATGTCATTCATGATTATAGCAAAGTACTTTGCTTTAATCACTCTTTTCACTATTTCCTTCAAAATCTTGTTTCCAACCAGTGTTATTGTTTCTTTTTGTGTGATCCCACTTAAAACAGTGTACCTTTTTTGTGTCTTTGTTTTGAATCCTTCTGACATGCACGCTTAGCACTGGATCAAACTGCCATCAGTTCCACTAATGCAAGGAAATTCACGGTTATAGGGCACATTTGAAGGCCCCCTCAAAGCTTGATTGCACTCATCCAGATGGCAGATGAACAAAGTTACTTTTCTGATTATACCTTTCCGATGCTTAGTCTGCATCAAACTTTGGTGGGTTTGATCTATAGCTGAGTTTGCAACCTCTTCTGCAGATCGTGCCAGCTTCTTATGTTCTCACAATGTGTTATTGAATATTCATGATCTTTGAAGTTTTGATCTACATTTTTCCATGCAGAGTAGCCAGTGGTGCTTAAAGCATTTTATCGCTTTCCAAGTGGCACACATCTTCTTAGTCCAAACTCTAACTCATCCATACAAAAAAGAAACAAATGTTTAAATAAAGAAAACTCTACCTTTCTCCATAAAGATCTTGAGCTAGAGTCACACGTGCCGAAAAAAAAGATTAGATAACATTTAATTTATCTTTATTAATTGAGGTTTCTGATCACTTGGGGTTTCACGTCAATCCAGCTTATAGTGGTCGACTTCAAGCTTTAAAAGTTCACACAGACTAGTAAAATCCACTAGTTGACAAATTAATTTAAATCGTACGTGGCAAAGGAGATCATAGACCGACAGAAAGACAAATATGCCTAAATACTAGTATAAACAAATTGAGGAGACAACAATGCCCTCCTTGACAATAAACTAACTAGAGAGAGGTGATTGGTTGATAAAAAGGTGAGTACAGCAAATCAAAACAAAATCTCAAATAAAGAAACTGAAATGATCTGTACACGTTACGTTAAACCAGTGCTTCTCAATTATTTTCTGTCATGCTCCATCCAGTAAGAAGAAAACATCTCACGCCTGCCCCCCCACCCCCACGTGACTAGTAGCATTAGTCTATAAAATTGTTAGAAGCACACCTCTGCATAACACTGTATCCGTATTACCGTATAAGAGAATAAAAAAAGAAAGAAATATGGACCAACTTACAACAAAGAATAGCTTTATTAACTGTAACAGAAAAGATTTAAAGTGCATCTGAAATTCAAAAATAAAATTAAATCCTTCATTAAACTATAAACATTTTTTGACTGACCATGTCAAACCATATGATACGGAAAAAAATAAAATTACATAAAATCAATAAATAATAATGCAACATTAACTCAGGAGCACAATATAAAAAAAAAAAAAAATAAAAATAAAAAAAACAATCTGCAAAACAAAAATATAAAATAATTTCTGCTGCTCACAAATGTTCTTCCAGATGAAAGGAGTGGTATCCACAAAAATACCCAGCATGTTTCCATCATCTTGTCATTTTTAGCATCTGTAATAGGGGTGTGAATTGCCTAGTACCTGACGATTCGATTCGTATCACGATTCACAGGTCACGATTCGATTCGATACCGATTAATCCCGATACGAATGGTCACGATTCGATACCGATTAATCCCGATACGAATTTATAAGTCGATTGTTGCGATTTTTTTTCATTCATATTTAGAAAATACTAATCAGTAAGCTTGTAGAGTGTAAGATTTATATGAAAATGTATTATTTATTTATCTGAAATTTCAGTCTTTTAGAGGTTGTAATCTGTTTCATGTTTGAACAGCATTAAAATAAAAATATTAAGGCTTAATGTGCCGTTCATATAACATTCTTCCATGCTCAAGGTGTGAATCCTAAAAAAAAAAAAAAAAAAAAAAAAAAAAAAAAAATCGATTCTGCCGATTATTGAATCGATTCGAGAATCGCGCGATGTAGTATCGCGATATATCGCCGAATCGATTTTTTTTTAACACCCCTAATCTGTAATATTTGACATGGTTTCACTGTCAGGTTTCAGCAGGTGTTTCTTTGCTTTTTGACCTTGCCGCCAATAGCTGCAATGTCTGCATGTTATGATTAGCTGCCAAGTTTCAAAAGCCCAGGAAGTACTGGAATGTTATGTTCTTTTCCCTCAGAAACTGTACGGCCTAATTTCAATTGCATCACCTAGGCCTTACAAAATACCCCATAATTTGTATTTCTGTGCATTCCGCTGGTCCTGGGATAACACTTTTCATTTCATCAGCTCATTGTGACTCCATCTTTTTGCTAAAATTTAATTGCATCCAAAGGGAGAATTTGTGCCACAAGCTGTTTGTCACAATAACCCAGCTCCACATATTCAAATAGACATGGATAACACTGTGCATGTTTTATCTTCAACTTGAACTTTATAACGCAGAAACATTAAATAAAGCGAGTGCAAACATCTGAGATGTATTATTTAGATATTTTCTCAGGTATTTGAACAACCTTTATATCGCATATTAAAAAATCTGTTGAAAAGGTACAGCATATGAAAGGTGGACTAGTGTGGGACGGAAACAGACTAAAAATCGGTCCACGGGGTATAAAAGACAAAAGTTTGAGAGAAATACATGCTCAGCCTGTGAAGAATTTTGTTCATATGAAGGATTTTTTCATGTGAAGAAATGAAAATTACAGGGGGCATTGGTGCTATTATGGGAACAGTTAAGCTATGGAGGTAAATATAGTGCAAAAGTAACTTGTAAAAAAAATAAATAATAATAAAAAAAAAAAAATTACCTGTAGAAAAAAGTATACATTTGTATCTGTAATAGTGGTGATTTGTACCTGTAAAAAAAAATAAAAAAAAATGTACCTATAAAAAAAATAAAAGGGGGATGTAAAAAAATTGCACCTGCAAAAAACAAAAATTGTACATAAAAAAAAAATGGGTCATATAAAAAAAAAGTACCTGTAAAAAAAAAAAAAAAAAATTGTACCTATAATAAAAAAATATAAATTTGTATCTGTAAAAGTCACGATTTGTACCTGTAGAAATGACAACTTGAAGTCAACGAAGTTGCCACTAGGAGTCACAAGTGTTTTTTTCTGCTGCTGGCCAGTCACGTGACTTTTGCACCAAATTTCTCGCAACAGATGGTATTCTGTCTTCACTAGTGTTTAAGAACTAGCTCTACAGATAGCGAACAGCTTTTCCAATAAACACCAGGAAGCCTCTTGCTGTTTTGGCAATTTACTGGATGAAACTGTAAAACTACAACATACAAAAAATAAAGATACATTACAATCACGTTATATAAAGTTTTAAACAATATAAATTCACATCATTTACTAAATATAGCTGCAATTCCTACAAAACGAGATCGTTAATAGCTGTTAGCATAATGCTACTTTACATGGGTGCTACCATCGAAATGCTACCCTAACTAGCGCCTAGTAACTATGCCACATTGAAACTTAAAAAAAAAACAATTTAAACGTCCGACTCACTAACACATTACAGGCAAACACTTCTCAGAATAATATACTTACAGACAGATATTTATGGAGCCAAATTAAACTCTCTAAGCCTCAACACTGGATTCGTTGTGTAGCTGTGTAGGACCTTTGCTTGTAGTAGAATGCACTACGGCAGCACTCGAGGGTCAAAACACACAAAGGCGCAAACATCACTTTCTCCACCAGAGGGCAGTACAAGCACTATCACTATTCAAAATCAATGATTACGTCTGTATCATAAATGTGCATCACATGTCGTCGAACTAACTATTAATATCAATCAACATTTTCACCAGAAGGCAGTACACTCCCCGTCTGGTATACTGCTATACCACTATTAACCTTTAACTAACAAGACCATTTCTGAAATAGGGCGAGTGTACACCTTAGGGGTGCCTTCTTTAGTTATGCGCACATCTACTTTCCGCACTCTTTCATCTCGACCAAGATAAGTGTTCACGATAAGTCCAGTTGGCCATTCGTTTCTTTTGACTTGAGGGTCCTTCAGGAGGACAACATCTCCAACAGCGAGATTTGGACGATCTTCTTGCCATTTATTTCGTGGTTGAAGCGTAGCAAGATATTCCTCTCGCCACCGTTTCCAGAATGAGTTGGCAAGACTTTGCACCTGCTTCCACTGTTTGCGGTACAAGTCTTTTGGATCAAATTCCCCAGGTGGAGCAGGGACGGAGCTAATTTTCTGTGTGAGAAGAGCGCCTGGTGTTAACAGGTCAGGTTGTTGAGGGTCGGATGACACGGGCACTAATGGACGACTGTTCATTATGGCTGCTACCTCTGCCATGAGTGTTGCAAGCACCTCATGAGTGAGGTTGGGAGAGTGGACTTTCAGTAGCATAGCGTCCAAAATACGCCACGCCACACCAATCATTTTCTCCCACACCCCTCCCATATGAGAGGAGTGAGGAGGGTTGAACTTCCAAGTGCATGTCTCTTTTCTGAGGTAGGACTGGAGCTCTGGATCTTCAGAATTTATCTGAAGCTCTTTACACGCTCCAACAAAATTTGTTCCACAATCTGATCGGAAGAGCTTGGTTGGGCCTCTGATGGCCAGGAATCTTCTGAGAGCATTTATGAAACTTGAAGTTGAAAGGGACTCAATTAGCTCAATATGTACTGCTCGTGTGACTAGGCATGTGAACATAACTGCCCAGCGTTTATTCTCCAGCACTCCCCCTCTTGTACGACGGACGCTGATGTTCCATGGTCCAAACACATCTACTCCGACATGTGTAAAAGGGGGAGCTTGCGCGAGACGATCGGGTGGCATATCTGCCATCTTTTGTTGTTGCACGTTTCCTCTCAGCCTGCGACAGATTGTGCATTTGTTAAGAATGTTTGAGACCAATCTTTTTCCACCAAGAATCCACAGTCCAGCAAACCTGATGGCACCTTCTGTGATGTGTCTGCCCTGGTGTGAGACCTGTTCATGGTAGAACTGAACTAGTAAAGTGGCAATGTGATGCTTTTTGGGAATTATTACGGGTTGGGTCTGTTCTTGAGGTATTTCCGCAGAAGACACACGTCCTCCCACTCTCAGAAGTCCTTCTTTGTCCAGAATCACATTGAGGTTTTTCAATTTATTGTGTTTTGTTTTGTCTTCTCCTTTGCTTAAAGAGTTGATTTGCTTTTCAAATGCTTCATGTTGTACCGTTTTCACGATGACTAACTTGGCTTGGTTGAGAACATCAAACTTTTGTTCATTTGACTCAGGAATGTTTTTGATGGACCTGATCTTTTGAATGAGTGTGGCAATAGCATGCGTAAGACGTTTCCAGCTGGAGAAGCGTTCAAACCTTATTGAGCCGAGCAAGTTTTTCACCGTTGTAGTGGCAAAAGCAGAAACTTGTGGCCGAACTTCAGCATCTTTGATAGGCTCAACAAGCTCGAAGTTGTCTGGTTGCTCAAGGTGCTCTTCATCACTTTTCTTTAGGAAGTCGGGTCCGGGAAACCAGTTCGTAAGGCTTAGTAGAGAAGCTGATATTTTACGTGTTCCATGATCGGCAGGATTGCTTTCGGTGCTTACAAAGTGCCATTGACTGGGATCAGATGACTTTCTGATGCGAGCAACCCGATTAGCAACATAAATGTAAAATCTTCGGCTTGTGTTGTTGATGTAGCCTAAAACAACTCGACTGTCAGTGTAGTATTTCACTTCGTGTATTTCAATGTCCAATTCCTCCAACAGCATGTCAGCCAACTCTGCTGCCAGAACACAAGCACATAGCTCCAAACGAGGTATTGTGTGAATTTGTCTGGGAGCTAATTTCGACTTTCCCATGCAGAAGCCCACGTGAACATGACCGCTGTTGTCTACAGCTCGGAGGTACGCGACTGCTGATATAGCCAGTGTGGAAGCGTCTGCAAAGACACACAGCTCTCTTTGACAGGTAGACTGCAATGATGTGTTCACGTACTGTCTGGGAATTTGTAGTTTCTCAAGTTCAATGAGTGAGTTTTTCCACGATTTCCACTGTGCCTCTTTATCTGCTGGCAGTGGACTGTCCCATTCACAATTCTCGGTGCACAGTTCCCGGATGAGAGCCTTACCTCCCATAATGATGGGGGCTGCAAAACCAAGGGGGTCATACAAGCTGTTAACAGTTGAGAGAAGGCCCCTTCTTGTGAATGGCTTGTCTTCTTGTGACATGAGAAAGGTGAAACAGTCATTTTGTAAGTCCCAGTTAAGTCCTAAACTTCTCTGAAGTGGCAGGGGCTCTGCACCAAGGTCAAGATTTTTCAGCTCTTTTGCACGTTCTTCAGATGGAAATGCTTCCATTACAACAGGACTGTTGGAAGCTATCTTGTGCAGGCGGATGTTTGAGTCAGAAAGCATTTCTTTCGTGCTTTTCAGAGTCTGGATGGCGTTAATGTGTGAGGGAAAGGAAGCCAGCCCGTCGTCAACATAGAAATTTTTTAGGACAAACTGTTTGGCCTTCTCATTGTACTCCTCTTCTGTGGTCTGCACAGCCCTCCGAAGGCCATATATCGCGATGGCAGGAGAAGGACTATTTCCAAACACGTGTACAGTCATCCTGTACTCTCTGATTGGCTTGGTCGGGTCATTACCTTCATACCACAGGAAACGGACAAAGTCACGGTGGTCTTCACGAATGACAAAACAATAGAACATTTGCTCTATGTCTGCAGAAACTGCCACAGCTTCTTTGCGGAACCGCAGCAGGACCCCGATAAGCGTGTTATTCATGTCAGGGCCACTCAACAGGACATTGTTCAACGAGATGTCTTCATATGTGGCACTAGAGTCAAATACTACCCGTATTTGGTTTGGTTTGCGAGGGTGGTACACGCCAAAAAGCGGTAAGTACCAACACTCTTGGTCATTGTCAAGTGGTGGTGCTGGTTCAGCATGTCCTGATTCAAACATTTTCTGCATGAAGTTGTAGAAATGTTCTTTCATGTGGGGCTTTTTATCAAGCATATGACAAATTGAAGAGTGACGTTTAACTGCTTGACTTCGATTGTTGGGTAGGCTGCGCCTATTTGGTTTGAAGGGTAGTGGTGCCACCCAGCTGTTGGACTCATCCTTAAACATTTGCTCATCCATTATCTCCAGGAACAGTTCATCATCCACTGACATGGCAGGTTTGTCATCACGCGGGGTCCTCATGAACAGTTCTTTACTGAGACTGTCATTTTCAACTAAATCACTCAAGCTGGCAATGTTCAATGAATCAAAAAGGTAATCAGTTTTAAGAATCTTTTCTTTTATATGGAATGAGTTTGGGCAAGAGTCCAAGAGAGATGCTCGACCATTATTCAACACTGTGGTGCGGTAAACACTGACCTGACTCGGCACGTGAGCACCCCCTAGGCAGACTTCACCTATGATGACCCAGCCGAGGTCGAGGCGTTGGGCATATGGGGCATCGTGAGGGCCGTTGAAGTGTTCTCTGACCTTGTGCACTCTGGGTAAGTCACGGCCGAGAAGAATCAGTATAGAAGCTTTTGGATCAATTTCCGGGATCTTGTCTGCCAAATGCTTGAGGTGAGCGTGATGCTTTGCAATCTCTGGCGTCGGAATCTCAGATCGATCATCTGGGAGCATGTCACACTCGATTAAGGTGGGAAGCTGAACACTAGTATTGCCATCGAGAGACTCTATGATGAAGCCATTTGCTTGTCGTGCCCTCGTTTCACCTACGCCTGAGCAGGTTTTTAATGTGTAGACCTTTGTGCCTGAGTTAACGTTGAAGATCTCAAAGAATTCTGTTCTTGCCAAAGACCTATTACTTTGTTCGTCTAACACAACGTAGGCTTTCACTGCTTTCTCTTTCTGGCCTGCAGGATAAATCTTTACGAGACAGATTTTGGAGCAAGAGCGTGAACTGTTACCTTTTTCCACAGACCTCAGTGCATTTTGATACGATGGCTGAGTCGGTGCTCTCTGCTTGCTCCCCGCCATGCTCGTCTGGAGTTGCTGATTCTGGAGCTTGAATTTTCCACGGTGCTGGTCCAGGGTGAAGAGCGGTAACATGTTTGTTGCTCTTACATTCATTGCAGTGTACACTGGTGTCACAGTTTTTTGCCATGTGGTTGACAGAGGAACAGCACTTGTAACAAATGCTGTTTTCTTTAAGAAATGCTTTCCTGTCATCCAGCGTCTTTGCTCTGAAGCCACGACATTTACGGAGGGAGTGTGGTTTGTTGTGAAGTGGACAATGTTTGTCAGGGTCAAGCACCTTCTTATAATTGTCAGTTATTTCAGTTTTTCGGACAGATACTGCAGTCTTAGATGTGGGCTTATTGAATCTATCAAATTTGGAAAATTTTGAATTATTCGGAGAGAGCAAAGGAGCAAAACTTGGGTCGTTAAGAGTTTTAGCTTTGTCGCACACAAACTTCACAAACACCGTGAATGGTGGGTAAGCTGCCTGATACTGCTCTTTGTAACAGGATGCTGATGTGATCCATTTCTCTTGGAGGTGGAATGGGAGTTTTTGAATGATAGGAGTGACGCCCCTGGACGTATCTAGGTAGCTGAGACCAGGTAAGAAACCATCTACGCGGGCTGCATCAAGCTCTGTGAGAAGATCACCTAGCTCCCTCAACTTGTGATTCTCTTTGTTTGATATTTTAGGAAAGTCTTCCAGCTTTTTCAGTAGAGCATTCTCTATAGCTTCAGGAGACCCATAGCTGTCCTCCAGTCTTCGCCACACCATTCTAATGCCAGCTTCTGCGTCGTAGATGTGTACAGCTCTTATTCGTTGCGCTTGCTCTGATGATTTGGGCCCTAGCCATTTACAAAGGAGATCTAACTCCTCTCTTGGGGATAGATGGAGTCCCATTACTGTATTAAGGAAGGATGCTTTCCAGGCCCAGTAATTTTCAGGTTTATCATCAAATGTTAAGAGCCCTGAACTAACCAGTTCCCTGCGGACAAGATATTTGACCAAGTCTGTTGTTGCGGTGGAATCTGACTCAATAGCACTAACTACAGGACGTGAAGGTTGTTGCCTGGGCTGTGAATTCGGTGATTGTCTGGGATGGAAATTCGGCGAGTGACTCCTAAAGTGTGGCTGAAATCTTTGATCAGTAGTCACTGGGGTTTGACGCTGGTCATAAGATGTAAAGGTGGTATTTCTGAATGGGTTTTGAGCGTTGGCACTGTTTGCTGCACTGGTGGCATTGTACTTTAGTGATGGTGCCACTGGTACCGCTTGGAACTCCAAGTCACTGTCCTCGCTGTACTGTGTGCTGTGTTCATCAACATTGCTCTGGACAAACTCACCTTTGCTTTCTCTTTGCTGAGTTGCGTCAGTTACTGATGTGGTGGTGACTGGCGGAGGGGGAATTGAATAATGCTGGACGACTTCCTTGTTGCCACTTGGTAAGCAAGTGCTTCCAACTTCCTCCTCGGCTGCTGCCTCCAGTATCTCCGCTTCAGCCGTGGCTGCGGCGGCTGCACTATGAAGACGCAGTTTAAGCAGGTTGGCGCTGAGCTCCGCTTTTCTTTTTGTAGCTTCGGCTTCAATGTTGGCTTGTGCTTTTAACATCTCCGCTTCTTTTTCCCCATAAGATGCTTGTGCTTGAGCGGCTGCTGCTTTAGCACGTGCTTTGGCTGCCAACATACTTGCTGTGGACCGCTGACTGGCACGCGAGATGTTCGAACAGTTCGATCTTGTCTCCCACAGTTCACCCAAGTTACTGACTGTAGGTGTACTTTTGTGGTGGGAGGCAGCAGTGCTGTCCTCAGTGTCAACTTTTGGCTGGTTTTTGATCATGTCTTTTTACTATTCTGTCTTCACTAGTGTTTAAGAACTAGCTCTACAGATAGCGAACAGCTTTTCCAATAAACACCAGGAAGCCTCTTGCTGTTTTGGCAATTTACTGGATGAAACTGTAAAACTACAACATACAAAAAATAAAGATACATTACAATCACGTTATATAAAGTTTTAAACAATATAAATTCACATCATTTACTAAATATAGCTGCAATTCCTACAAAACGAGATCGTTAATAGCTGTTAGCATAATGCTACTTTACATGGGTGCTACCATCGAAATGCTACGCTAACTAGCGCCTAGTAACTATGCCACATTGAAACTTAAAAAAAAAACAATTTAAACCTCCGACTCACTAACACATTACAGGCAAACATTTCTCAGAATAATATACTTACAGACAGATATTTATGGAGCCAAATTAAACTCTCTAAGCCTCAACACTGGATTTGTTGTGTAGCCGTGTAGGACCTTTGCTTGTAGTAGAATGCACTACGGCAGCACTCGAGGGTCAAAACACACAAAGGCGCAAACATCACTTTCTCCACCAGAGGGCAGTACAAGCACTATCACTATTCAAAATCAATGATTACGTCTGTATCATAAATGTGCATCACATGTCGTCGAACTAACTATTAATATCAATCAACATTTTCACCAGAAGGCAGTACAGATGGTGCAAAACGATTCGTGCTCGTAGAGCTCCGTGATTTGTACTCGTTGAGAAGGGACAATTTTGGCGGGCTGAAGCTCAACCTCATGTCAAAACTGTAGCCAATCAAATTTAAAGATGGCAAGGCATTTGCAAAGAAAACATGGAGAAAGCATGGCGAAGTTGTTGCCTATGCTTTCAGCTTTAAATCTGGCTCTAAAGAAGGAAAGACTCTTTTGGCTCAGCTATGGAACAAAGGAGACTTCGAGCACGACGACAAAATCCTGAAAAAAGGCAAAGGACAACTAAAAACATGGAGGCAGCAGACATATAAATCTTCCAGTCAGGATTTTTTCCCTTGTCCATCCTGTTGCATTTTTTTTTTTTAAACACGTCTCTGGAGGCATCACTCAGTTTGTTGCAGCAGGGTTCTATGCGAGGACAAGAGAAAAGGAAAAGGGATAAAAAAAAAATGCCGCTCAATCAATCAATTAGATGAGTCAGGATCCTGTATTCTTTCACATCTGCAGTGATGATTTAATTTGCAAATATGGTGATTCTCTCTATGCAAAACATGGCCGCTTCAAGTCAAGGCAGCAGTATATCGCACAAAGAATGAGGGAGCTTGGACGATTTATGGTAGTTGCCAAAGATGTGGACAAGACTGTCAAGGGTTTTGAAGATTTGAAGATGTGTGTGTCCCTTCTAAATTTAAGATGGTCATGGATGTGGTGAAGAGACTTTGTCCAGGCAAAAATGAGTCTGGGAAACTCTCTACAGCTCTGAAATTGGGATTTAGTCTGAAAGGAGCTGTGGGAGTTCTAACTGAACAGACTCTAATGGAGGATGTGGGAGGACATGGGACAGAGAAAGGAAAAGAAATTTCAGGAACTCTTAAAAAAAAATGGAAAAATAACATTTGTTAATGCTCATTACAGTATAGAAGAAAATATATGGAATAAAGATGATGATATCCCGCTCACCAAAGATGTGATCACTCTCAGGGACCTTAGAATGGTTGAGGACGAGACAAAGACCCAACAGATGAGCAGAAGCACACACAGGAAGTTGAATGAGTCTGTTCTGGCACAAATTATTGACCCTAGAGGCTTACTAGAATGTCTGCATAAATCCAATAAATTAGGACGTTTTGGAAACCCCATCACCATTAAGAATAAATAAATAAATAAATAAATATATTTTTTTTTAAAACGAAGAAGAAGAGTTAAGCAAGCTCTTAAAAACCACTTGCTCCTCACAAGTGTCACAGGAGCCAATCACAGGGGACACTGCAATTGGTTTGACTCAGCCGGGGATTGAACCCACAACCTTCAAGTCTGAGGGTAGACACTATACCACTAGACCAGGGGTAGGGAACCTATGGCTCGCGAGCCAGATGTGGCTCTTTTGACGGCTGCATCTGGCTCGCAGACATATCTTTAATTATTAAAAAAAAAAAATGTTTCGTTAGACTCCTTTTGTCAAATTTGTCAGCTACATTGACGTCACTCCCGGCGCGACTCGACAACACGCACAGACTTACACATGAATGGAGTTTCAGTCAATGCACTACCAACGTGCAACACTGACAACCCATTCATATGTAAGTCCGTGCCAGAAGTGACGTCATGCAGCCGACAAATTCGGCCTTCGCTGTCTAAAATAGCGGCCAATGTGCGCATGTGCGTGAGATCGGGAAGTAAACTTCCCTCGTTTTAAACACGTAACGTTGTCGGCTAATTTTAGAAATCCTTTTGAGAAGAAAAAAAGACGAGGAGTATCGTACGACAGCAAGTAGAGTTGGCGAGCAGAAATGAAAAAACTTCAACCCGCAGCCCAGCTGATTGTCAAAACTTGGAACGCGCTTCCCGTCACATACCACACACTGCAGCGTGTGAGTATTGCTCTACTGACAATGTTTGGCTCTACGTATACATGTGAGCAGTCTTTCTCACATTTAAAGAACATTAAGACCAACATACGATCACGTTTAACGGATGGAAGTCTCAACGCCTGCATGAAGCTTAACCTCACCAAGTATCAACCAGACTACAAAGCCATCAGCAAAACCATGCAGCACCAGTCGCATTAATGGTAAGAAATACTCAGCATTGATTAGCAACAGCATAACAATGTTATTAAAAATAATTCAGAGACTTTAAAAGTGTTGAAATTACATAAAATGCACACATTACTTGTACTTTCAGTTTTAAACATATTGTATGGCTCTCATGGGATTACATTTAAAAATATGTGGTGTTCATGGCTCTCTCAGCCAAAAAGGTTCCCGACCCCTGCACTAGACCAATGAGCTGGTCCATGTTGTATAGATATTTGCACTTATTAACGGTCAAGGTTTTTTTTTTTTTTTTTTTTTTTTTTTGGTTTTTTTTTTTTTCTGAGTTTGAAATGTCCGACAGTATTTGAATACAGCTCGTGACTCGCCAAAAGCTGTCAATTGTTTACGCTCCCTTGGCTAGTTACTAACGTCGGAGATATGTGCGTGTAATACAATGACATACTATTTAATAGACTAATTAACTTTCTTAGCGTCTTCAATTGGCAATTAAATATAATTTTCGCAACTTCTCCTGCCGTAGCCTACTGATTGCCTTCAACCACCCATGACCGATTACTGCCACAATATGGCTTTCACTACTACATAACGATTCTAAACATGGGGGGGAAAAAATGGACTGTTGTGGTAAAACAAAGTTCGAATTAAATCGATGAGTTAATTAATTGGCAAATATTTTAAGAATCGATTAAATCAATTAGTTGTTTCACACCTAATGTTCTGTCCAGAAAGCACCCCATCTTTACCCCAACGCCCACTGGGACACGATGATTCTGCTCATGACAGGATGTAGTAGAAAAGCAAAGTAATGGTCCATTTTAATCCTACAGTGCGATTTGGTAGTTCTCAAAATTGCTTATATGAGAGCTTTGTGTCATCATACTTATAAAAAAATATTGTTGTCCCATTTTGTATCAGCCAACACTACTATGGTCATATTTGAGCGTAGATTTGATGCAACACAATGCAACTGCTACGCAACATGTAGAAAACGCTTCACCCAAGGATATTCCTTTGAGCGTGTTCTGTGTGTCAGTTCGTTACTGACAATAAAGAATGTTGCTGTAAAATAAAGCAGTCCAGTAACGGCTATTTATCCTTTAATCTAAAGTTCCTTATATGCAGATAGCTTCCTTGGGATTGTTCTCTCTATACTCCCTTTGAAGGCATCAACTTATTGCTTATACAAAGTTGATAATGTCATAATATAGAAGACATCTTACATACATTTGATGTCAACTGTTTAAATCAGAATTCACATCATCTCGAACACAGCATGGACCGTGTCCACTGTATATGCTAGCAGGTGGTCATCATCTACAAATCACTGTTTATCAGGGGTAGGGAACCGTGGTCCTGCGTGTTTTAGATGTATCCCTCTTCCAACACAGCTGATTCAAATGATCCGCTCATCAGCACGCTCTGGAGAAACTTAGCCTTATAATGATTTTTTTAGTTTACCTGATAAAAATGCACAAAACACCTCTCGCTCTTCATCATTCAACAAGGAAACGGTGAGTTATTCCGCAAGAACAGAATTCATTTCAGCGTCCATTTATAAGTTAGTGTAAGAGGATTTATTTTCACATTGAGCTATGTATTTGTGGGGATCTATTTTGTTTCTGATTTGGTGGGAAGGAACTGTAAATGAGCGTGATTGGCGGAAGGATACATGGAAAGAAGGGTGGAACGATTGAGACCGTTGTGTTGTCACTCGAGAGTGAGTGGACGCAATGAAGTTGTACTGGAGCTATTCCCTCTCTGAATGTTTTTTTCACCACGACCTTCGTTTAGAACACTACAATTATTCTGTTTTAAAAATACCCTGCCACACGTGTGTTACTTTGTGGCCCACTGGATGGCCCTCACGGCCCAACCCAATGGTTAAAGGGGTATTTTACGTATTTAGCCATTTATGGCATCCATCCATCCATCCATTTTCTTGACCGCTTATTCCTCACAAGGGTCGCGGGGGCTGCTGGCGCCTATCTCAGCTGGCTCTGGGCAGTAGGCGGGGGACACCCTGGACTGGTTGCCAACCAATCGCAGGGCACACAGAGACGAACAACCATCCACACTCACACGCACACCTAGGGACAATTCGGAGCGCCCAATTAACCTGCCATGCATGTCTTTGGAATGTGGGAGGAGACCGGAGTACCCGGAGAAGACCCACGCGGGCACGGGGAGAACATGCAAACTCCACCCAGGAAGGCCGGAGCCTGGACTTGAACCGGAGTCCTCAGAACTGGGAAGCGGACGTGCTAACCACTCGACTACCGTCATTTATGGCAGTCAAACATTAATATTTTGCCTATAAAAAATTTGATATTTTCATTATTTTTCATGTACAATTAGTACCTTTAAAAACACATTTTGCAACTTACTGTCGACTGAAAATGACATCACAAGGGCTCAGGGAACCAATCACAGCTCAGCTTGTGAATGTCACATGACCAAACCTAGAAAACAGGTGAGCTGGGATTGGTTACCTGGGCCTTTGTAATGTCATTTTCAGTCGACAGCAAGTTGCAAAATGTGTTTTTAAAGGTACTAATCTTAACATGAAAAATAATGAAAATATCAAATTTATTATAGCAAAATATTAATGTTTGACTGCCAAAAATGGCTAAATAAGTTAAGTATCCCTTTAAGAATCGCTGAGCTGGAGGATTACAAATTTGTATCTCTGAGTGTAGCTACACCCTGGTCAATCATCCACGCTTCATACATGATGTTTTGTGTGTTTTAGACACACAGTCACCGTTTGATTCTTTTAAATTGGAAATATCCACTCCCTCCAAAACACTCTCGCTGGGTGACTGAGACCATGTCCTTTCTCCAACTGGAAAAAATTAGAACCACGGTGCAAAAGGAGAATTTTCAAATTATATAGCAACCCTTCCTGGATTACTATATTTGATGCAAACTCATTGGAACAATAGCCCACTCACTCTTTTCCTTGTCTTTATGTCTTTTCCTTTTCTCTCTTCTTCCGTTTTTTTACTTTCTCTTATCTTTTGTTGTTTGAACATGTTTTGAATTGTATTGTAGAAATGGTTATTGTAAATAGGTGCGCCTGTGTGTTATAATGTTTTTGAGGAAGATATATGTGTTAATATATGTTCCTATTCAGGTTGTTCCAAATGTTCATGACATTTTTGTGTGAAAAACAATAAAAACATTTGAAATAAAATAGACACACAGTCACTGAACATCACGCCACACCGTGAAAACTAAAAGGAACAAAATGAAAATTATATTAATAAATGCAATAAAGTACAAAATGCTGTTACAAAAGTCAAATATACAATTCGATGCAAAACATTTAGCAACATATAGATTTCCTATTGTAGACACAATGATAGCAAATACTGTCAGTATTAACCAAATATGAAATTATAGCTCTTTTATGAAATAGACGAAATCAAATACAGAAATGATTTACCGCGTGCGCCCTTGACCAGTTGTAGAATGATTTTACTGCAATATTATTTCTTCTTGTCAATAGCGTTGCTCTCACTTGTTTCTCCTCCCACTCTCGTCTCTACTTCCGTACTGAGCGGCGCGCGCCGTGTAACATCCGCCCAGCTAACAACATCCGGGTTAGCGGCATTCAAAATAAAGTAAATCTATTCGCGAATTTAGTCTAATAACATTTTACAAATTTATGCAAACATTTACACAGTACAGTATTAGTTGTAAAGCAGTGCGAAATCAATGGGTGGGCTTTCAAAAATAGATCAATAAAAACTGCGTGAGTAAATTGCAGGAGGTGCGTGGAATCAATTTATAATTTATTTACTAGATCAAAAATCGGAGTCATAGACGCACCAAAATCAGAACATCCGTATGACAACCTAAATTTAAACTAAAACTCAGATTTGTTTTATTTATTTATTTTTTAGCATACACGTTAGCCTCAAAATATCCCACACTACTTTCCAAAGGGCGATATAAATTACGGCTCCGTGCTTTATGATTAAGAATTATGACATCACAATAACTTGCAGCTGGGAGCATCAGTGAGTGATCAGATGTGATTGTTACATAAGAGTAAGAGAAGCCTTGTCCATAACTGTCGGCACAAAACCTGAAATGGATTACAATGTGGACTACTAAATCAGTGGTCAAATGCTGATTTAATTGCTAAGTGTTTTTATTTGATTACCCGCTTGCCATGTGCTTATATTTTGATATGTCCATGTTCAGGCAGGAAGGTGCAGTTTAAATTCAGTCTGTTGAAATACTGTTGTTCTGTCTTTGTATGGGTGAGTGACAATCCAGTGATTCTCTCCATGAGGGTTGTTTCTAGGCAACTGTTTGAATGTTCTCTGTAGAAAGAGAGTATACAGTACTGCATTTCGTTTTCTTTGAAGTGGTTGTCACACTGATGCCAATTAGCCATTGGCATGATGACGCCATTTAGTGTCAGCTACATTAATACAGTACAGTTAACTGTAACTGTCATGGTGAAACCAATTAATGCCTTACATATGACCAATTAAGACTATTTTTTTCCCCCATCCTTCCGCAGTGTGGACATACATATTAAAGACTGCATCAAAGGCAACTGCGGCATAGTATTGTCTTCAGTATACTGCTCTTATGGAACGTGTCACATGTGAACATAATTTAAAATATTTACATTTTCATATAGCATATCAAATAATGGAGGGGGAGAGCAATTCAGCAATTGCTGAAGCATTAGGGCTGACTCGTTTTTCCAGTAGTTCTTCAATCTTGTGCCATTTCTGCTGCTACACAGTTTATTATTTAACAGGAAAATGATGATGGCTTGCAGGAAACAAAAATAATGATTTAAAATTTAGCACCAATAAATTAAATGGTAACTGAGCCAGTGACTTCAGCTGTATTTTATTTATTTTTTTAAAGTCCGGCCGAAATTGAGCAGGCTATGTATTTAAAGTTATTGGAATTGTTTTATTTTATTCATTATTATTTACAAATTAGTTGTATCAGATTTAATAAGTAATTTGTAGAGGGAGTTTTACATTTTTTTTGTTAAAAGAACACCATTAATGACTAATTTTCCAGTATTCGATTAGGCGTTGTGTATACAGAATAAAGGTGCAAATATCTCTGGCATCTTATTCCCTGAACTTTTTTTTAAACCGATTAAGTATCAAAAATAAGAACATACTATGGGCCAACGCCATTATCCTGGACACGTGATTGTGATGACGTATCTGGTACGTAAACGACAGCCAGATTCGTTTATTTGAATGGGAGTTTGCTGACGTAATAAGCAAGAAAGATGTCGTCTTCTATCCCAAATACTGCGCCAATTCTGATCGGAGTAATCATCGGCACGTCAAGTTTTATGTCACTCTGTGTGGGGATGGGGCGGTGATGGTTGGCCTCTCCTAATGTGGGGACTAAAGTGCTCTTAGCACACAACATGTAGCATGGCCAGGCAGAGTAGAAGTCGACTGTCCACAACTTACATTTCCATAGTGACCAATGTCAATGGTGACTTGACAGTTAATTTGAGCCTCTGTAACACGCAACTTGAAGACGGTCCCTAACTTTTACTCGTTTAGGGCCTGCTGAATACGTCCTCCTGAATACATCCTCCTTCTCAAGCCACACTTTCGGCTGGACACAAATCTTTGTCGAGTCCTCCGTGGCTGTACTGCTTTTGAAGAAGTGCTTCTTTGCTACTGTAACCCTGTGAACAATTAAGGGTTAAAATAAAAAAAGATAAAAACAGAAAAAAAATAGTTAATGACATCATTAGAATATTATTTCAATCCATAAAAGTATTTTTATTTTATTATTATTTTTTAACACAATCTGCCATTGACCTTCATTTAAACCGGAAGTCCCTCCCCGTAGTTACTTGATTGACAGGCAGAGAGAGAACATTGGGGAGAGAGAGCGCGAGGAATGAGCACGCTGGACGGAGCTACCGCAGCAGAGAAACCGAACGCTCAGAAACAACTTTAAAATGATTAAAACCCATCTTATACACAAATAAGTCAACGAAGACAACTGTTGAAGACAGGAGAAGTGATCAGGAACCGGGCGAATCCGTGTTTTTGATCATTGTTGGCCTCGGTAAGCTAAACCATGCCAAGTTACCTTACATGTGCAGACGAGCTAATCGCTAAGCTATGCTAACGATTAGCCATGCTATGTTAAAGTAAAAGTAGTACATGCTTTACCTAATGGGGTATGCTGAACAGCTTCTGTTGGGGAGATCTGTGGAGAGGTTGCTGCGACTGATCTTGCTGGCGCTGGGCTAATTTGGTCAGAGTGTAGACGCTACAAAAGAAAAACGGAGAACAATTTGGAGACTCCATATTGAGAGAGACACTGCTGCCTGGAACTAAACAATAGAAGCTCACCATGGTGGAAAATATTAATGCTACACCAAGAATTGTTGCAGGCAGAAAAGTGTTAACAGTGCATTTGCAAAAATTTGACTAAAGTGTGAGGAAAAAAAGTTAAATTATTAACAGTGCAGGAAATAATAGTGAAAATTGATTGTGTGTGTGTGTGTGTGTGTGTGTGTGTGTGTTTAGTACGTAGTTACAATACAATCTTCCTGTTGGTCATGCTCTTGAAAATGTCAATGACTTTGTTGTAGCTGATTGGAATGTCCTTCTCGATTGCCAATAAAAGAAGGTCTGACAACCTCTCTTCTGTGGTCAGGGTTCAAAGTTTTGTTTTCACCAGCTAGCTTTAATTTGGAGAAAGAACGTTCCACAGTTGCTGTAGATACCGGAAGTGTGCCATATATCTTTAGCAGCTCAGTCAAGTTCGGGAAAACCAAATGTGCATCGTTTTCTTTGACCAAGGAAAGAATACTTGCCACTCTGATTGGTGAGGGGCATGTGTGCGACTTGTGGAAGACCTTAAGTTCTGTCTGTAATTTGTCTTCCTCCGCAATCTCATAGAACTGGCAGAGTTTCTTCACATCTTGCAATACCCCTGTTGGAATCTTTGCTGTTTTCCAGTTTTCTGGGACTGTCAGGCAATGGAATGCATTCAAAATTTCCCACGTGGAATTACCTTTACCTCTAAATCGTCGTTGCAGCTCCTGTGTCACAGTGTCCACAAAAACATCTTGACACGATAATACTCTTCCACAGTTGCAAAAGGATGGTCAGAAGTGGCTCTTGTGGCAGTTAGCTTAAACCTTGATGGAACTTTCCTCCTCCTAGCTTGACCCGGAATCTGACTAGGGATATCCAGGCCCACTGACTCAGCCATCTCTGTAGCCAGTTTAAACATTTGTTCAAAACACTTCCTCCATTCTATTGTGGGTGAGACTTTTAAAAACCCCATCAACAACTTTGTATGCTGCAGCCAGGTCCATGTCTTTCTGCTGCAAAGCAACAGACGCAATTGCATTGATGTCAAAGATCGGACAGGTCATCTCCAGGCACAGAAAAAATTCAAAATTGATGCTTTTAAGAATCATCACTGCATCACCTGCCAAAGAGTGTGGGGGATCTTGCTCTATCATTTCCTCAAGAAACTGCATTACAGCAGGGAAGACCTTCCTCAGAGTGTTAAGTGCAGTTTCTCTGCAGGCCCACCGTGTGTCCGAGAGCTTCTGTAGCTCCAGTGGCTGCTGATTCGGACACATCGCTTTTTGTTGTTTAATAAATGCAGAATGCCGTTTAGATGAGTTGGCCACAAAATAATGTATCTTTTCAGCTAAGTTGAAAAAAAGTGACAAAGCAGATGTTTGACTTTGCACTTTCTAACACTAAAATAAGACAATGTGCCTGACAGTGCACAAACAAGGCCTTTGGATTTTTTACTGGATTCTTGACTGAAGTCCCTTAAATCGTCCACTCATGTTTGCAGCTCCATCATATCCTTGACCACGGATGTTTTCAATCTTGAGATCATTTTCTTTGAGTAGAGATATTACTTTTAAAGAGTGCCTCCGCTTGTTGAATGTACATTACACACCTATTAAGTTTGAGTCTCCTTCAAGTAACGAGCCAATTGATTATTAATTTAATAATGACCAATTATTGATTTAATAATTAATTGGACCAATTTCCCTTACACCTGTACACTTCTGGTCATTAGTTACACAGAAAATCCTCTTAACTTGATCTGCACCATTCCACTATCTCCAAATCGGTGCTGACTCAGTGTTTCAAAAGTAATTGACTTTCCAAATAATCATCCCCAACCTATACTCGTAACTTTACTTATCCCTAAGAAAACAATGTAATTAAACTAGAATGATAAACAAGCAACAAAGCTAAGCTACTTTCGCTGCATGATTAAATTAACCTGATATCAGTAAAATTTGCATTTAATAGGCAGGCTGCTCTTTTAGCTACTAAAGCACTTCCCCAACCAGCCAATAACCAGGAGGTGAACACATGGTTAAGGGTTCATTAAAATAATTAACTTAAAAATAAAAAAAGGTTTCGTATTCGCCCATTGGTGCTTGTCAATTTCTTCTGTGCCTTTCTTATGCATTAGTGATTAGAAATAAGACACTATCACCACTTAGTAATCTCAACTGATTTCACCACGCCAAAACGCAGGTTTGTTCCGTATAACAAGAACGTGAGGCTTATATAGAAAGTACAAGAACCTTTATTACGGACAACTTCAAGTCACACTAGATACCACCCACTATGATATTGCACTTTGCCCAATAAAACCTTTACTACATTTAGATTAATAAAAAAAACAAAAAAAAAAAAAAAAAAAAACTCATTGGCTAAAAACAGAAAAAAAAATAAAAGGCCCATCAAATAAATCTAATCAGGGGGGAACAAAAACAGTAACACATAACTCGATTTTACACTCCTACAAAGACACACATTTGTCACATGGTGGAGATAAAATCAATCCTCTTATAGATAATTATTAAAAATAAAAAAAAAATAAAAAATCATACCTTTTGATTGGACAATAATCCCTCAAATAATGGTACTTTGCTTTACAAGAGAGTTACACAAGTATAAAAATATAGAATAAAAATAAAACCAAAATTGTCAGTGCAGAATATCAACCGGCGTAATAAACTTAAATAAAATATTTTACCGTCCTGCCGAATTTTTTTCACTTCAGTTAGCCCGGGTCGGCAACCCGCAGCTCTAGAGCCGCATGTGGCTCTTTAGCGCCGCCCTGAAGTGGCTCCCTGGAGATTTTTCAAAAATGTTTGAAAAAAGGAAAAAGATGGGGAAGAGAAATATATTTTTTGTTTTAATATGGTTTCTGTAGGAGGATAAACATGACACAGACATTCTTAATGTTTTCCAATGATGTAAAAATTGTGCAGAATAAATATTAAATTTCAACATTTCTATCAACGAAGATTTACGTCAAACCTGCGACACAAGTTTCTATCAGCAGGGCGGGATGCCAGGCAGGTGGCTGTTGTAAACAAACCGGCGGCTGTGTGATGGGCCATTCAGTGAGGAAGGATGGACAGCTCCCTCATATTTCCTCCCCCTTCGGAAGGCACAACCCCTCTCCGTGAGACAGGAAGTCTGCCACGGCTTTCTGCTCCACCAGGCACATAGCAGATGACGAACTTGCTTGGCTTGTTCTTGCCGAAGAACTCCTCCAATTCCTCTGCGAGCAGCATCGGTCTGGACAGTGAATGGTAGGCGGACCCCGGGGAACGGGCTCAGTACACAGAGCCTCCCCGCGATCCCGGAACGCCTTTCCTCTTCCTCACTCCACATCCACTTAATCTCAGTTTCACTGGTGAAGTCCGAGAGGGATGTTGCACGGGGTGAAAAATTTTGAATGAACCACCAGCACCAGCCCACCAGGCCCAGAACGGAATGGCCGACCTCCATCTTGCAAGGCCTTCATTTTATCTGTTGAGGTGAAAGATCTGGGTATTTCAGATCATTCCTGTGTGTTTTTTGAATTACAAACAATCCCAGAAGCTCAAACAACTACTGTCTCTATTAAAAAAAAAAGGTACATAAATGAGAATACAAGCAACATGTTTATGGAATTAATGGCTGCATCACCAACTGTAAATGCAGAGACTGTTGATGAACTTCTGGATGAATTCACCTCAAAAATCTCAAATGTTTTGGATGCTGTTGCTCCGATTAAAACTAAGACCATTTCATCCCGAACTAAAACATCTTGGAGGTGTGCTACCAACATAATGACTTTGAAATCTAAATGCAGAAAAGCCGAGCAAAAGTTTTAGTTTAGTTTAGTTTATTCATTTTTTCCTTTCGGACACATTACAGTTTACATCAATCACATCACATCATTTGCAACATTGACATCCGAAAGAAGGGCTGACAGGTAGAAGCCGAAGCTTATTCGAGACCCGTCCCCATCGACCCATTACTATAACGCATCAATCATATACATTATTTAGAATAGACATTAATTTTTATCGTTATCCATCCCATACTATCCCAGACACTGCTCGCTCAGTTCATCTTGAATGTCCGTGTTTAGATTGTGGCTAGTCCCAGTCATTTGGCACTGGTGAGTCGGTCCCCAGACGCCACCAGCAAGCCCACCCCGCCAGGCGAGCAGCCAAGGCAAGCGCAATTCTTCTCTTTCACCAGTAGGGTCTTCGCTGACCTCGGATCAGCTTTCACACGTGCTTTCCAGAAGAGTAGATCGGCTTGCATTCGGCCCATTGCTTTCAAGCAATTTCAGCACTTGATTCTGGTCAGGTCGCACCACTGGTTGCTAGCATGTTGTGGATCTGATGACTCCTGTGCGCTGCCCAGCCTAGCTCACCCAGCAGAGCGGCCCATGCCAGCTGCATTCCAGGAACCAGACCACCAACCCCCATTTTGCGTATTGACAGCAGATTCATTGGAGCCACAATACAGCCTTATCATGTAGCCTTGACTGTTAGAACAAATGTCCAAACGGAATTCGAGCCAGACAATATTTAGATTCAAACGGGAACAGCAATACATGTTATCAATGCAGGTGTATAAACAAGAGTTAGCCTTGGCAAAGTCAGCAAATAATCATATACAACTCCAGCTTTGGGTAATTCGTGATGTTGTTGTTGTGATATTGTGAATTACTGTTGTCTCTCAAGCGCTGCCAATTCCTCAGCTCCTTTCACGATTCGTGTTTTTAGTTGACCAGAGTTATCTTTAGTTTGAATAAAAATTCGGCAGTCTTTTGTCCACGTGCTTTCGATAGTCCATTCTTTCTCATTTGTCGAGCCTTTTTGGCGATGTCAGCATTTCGTTTGGTGAGGTTTTCGTTGATGTAGACATGTTTCCCACGAAGCTTGTGACGGTCTCTCAGAAGAGCAATCTTTTTCTTTCTGTCAACAAACCTGATCAGAACTGCCGGTGGTCGTGTCCCTCCAGTTGGAAGCGAAAAGCACATCTGAATGTGCGCAGGATCAACAGTTAATCCCAAATCTCTGAGTTGAAGTGTCACTTGCTGTTCCACAGTCTCGTTCCCTGAATATTGGTCAGAATCTTCCGAGCTCGTGCTAGCCGCAGCTCTCAAAGGGCCACGGCGCGGCTTGATCTTGATACCGGTGACTATCACATCGTTGATACGAAGATTTTGTTCCAAATCATCCACTTTTTGTTCCAAGGCAACAATGCGTCGATCTTTTTCCTGTGTCTCTTTCTTCAATTGCTGTATTTCCTGAAGAAGTGGCTCAATGCTCTTCTTCATTTCAAGTAATTCGGCAACCATTCCACTGAGTTTTTTAAGAGAAGATTTTATCTCCTCAATCTCGTCAGCTCTTTTTCCGCCAGGCATTCTGCAACAATGTAGTTAAAAATCCCAATGCAAAAATCAACAAGTAGTTAGATTCACGAGCGAGTGCAGGAGCAAGTACAGATGCGTCCTTCCTCAACAGATGCGTCCTTGAGTATGACAAGAGTGGAGAAAAACTAAACTCCAAGTTCATTTTGACCTGTACAGACAATGTCTTTGTCATTTTAACCAAGTGTTAGTAATAGCTAGACAACAACACTTTTCTGAAATTATTAGTAGGAACCTCAACAATACACGCACTCTATTTGCCGTGGTTGACAAACTCACAAATCCCCCAAATCAAACAGCGCCAGAACTCCTCTCAACAGATAAATGCAATGAATTTGCCTGCTACTTTAGTGAAAAAAGTACAAGCCATCAGGTCAAACATTGTTACAAACCAGCAAAATAACAAAATGATGCAGCACTTAAAATCACCTAGGAATAATTTAATTACCATGACAGAATTTGACTCAGTGGATCAAAATACTGTAGTAGACTTGGTTCAGCAATTGAAACCTTCCCCGAGCTGTCTTGACTCAATACCATCTGGCTTTTTCAAAACCATTGTGAAATCTGTTCAGATCGATTTAAAACAAATAATTAATTGCTCACTTCAATCAGGTGAGCTTCCTAAATGTCTGAAAGTAGCCGCCGTCAAGCCCATTCTAAAAAAGACAACACTGGATGTCTCCCTGCTAGCAAATTATAGACCAATCGCAAACCTTCCCTTCGTAACTAAAATAGTTGAAAAAGTGGTTTTTAATCAACTCAGCAATTTCTTGAGCTTAAACGGACTTTTGGATAAATTCCAGTCAGGTTTCCAACCTCATCACAGTACAGAAACAGCTCTGATTAAAGTACTGAATGATATAAGATTGAGCACTGATGCAGGGAAGGTATCAGTGCTTGTCTTGTTGGACCTCAGTGCAGCATTTGACACGATTGATCATAATATACTGTTAAACAGGCTGGAAACTTGGGTGGGGTTAAATGGAACAGTCCTTAAATGGTTCAGGTCCTATTTGGAGGAAAGGAGTTACTTTGTGACTATTGGAAATTTTAAATCTCATTGAAAGGCCATGACATGTGGGATCCCTCAAGGGTCAGTCCTTGGACCCCTGTTGTAAAGTCTGTATATGTTACCTTTGGGTCAAATGCTTCAGAACGCCGATGTTGACTATCCTAGTTATGCAGATGACACACAATTGTATTTATCAATGTCCCCAAATGACAGCAGTTCTATTAACGTATTGTGTCATTCTCTAGAGCAAATTAACAACTGGATGAACCAAAATTTCCTTCAGCTAAACGAAAACAAAACGGAGCTCATTGTTTTCGGTAATAAAGAAAAGAGGGATTGCTGTTAAAAAACAGCTTGAGTCACCGTCTTTAGAAACTAAAGACCAAGTTCGAAATCTTGGGGTCCTAATAGACTCAGACCTGACCTTCAGCAATCATATTAAATTAATCACTAAAACAGCCTTTTACCAGCTGAAAAACATATCCAGACTGAAGGACTGCATGCTTCAAGCAGACCAAAAGAAGCTTATCCATGCTTTTATCTCCAGCAGACTAGATTACTGTAACGGTCTTCTGACTGGACTCTCTCAAAAGAACATGACAATTGCAGCTCATTCAGAACGTTGCAGCTCGAGTTCTGACCAAAACAAAGAGATCAGAACATATTACTCTAGTACTTAAGGATTTACACTGGCTCCCAGTCAGCTGTAGAATCGATTTTAAAGTTCTGCTACTCGTCTATAAATCACTAAATGGTTTGGGTTCTGAATATATCCAAGAAATGCTCTTTGAGTACAAACCTAGCAGGGCTCTGAGATCTACAGACTTGGGCCAACTAGTGGAACCCAGAGTTCGAAGCAAACATGGTGAAGCTGCATTTAGCTATTATGCTGCACACAGATGGAATAGGCTACCAACAGAAGTGAAGTCAGCCCCGAGTGTAAATGCTTTTAAATCCAGGTTAAAAACTTTGCTTTTTTCTTATACCTTTGATTAGGGACTTTTAAACAGCTTTAATTAAGTGTTTGTTATTATTTTAAACTTTCTTATGTTAAATGTTTTAAAGTTTGTTGAATAATGTTTTAAGATTGTTATTGTATGTTCTTTTTAGTAAATTTGGTAACCTATTTTTATTTATTTTTCTTCCTCTGAATGTTAACTACTGTTTCTTGATGCTTATGTGTTGTCTTTCCTTGTGTAAAGCACATCGAGTTGCCTTGTGTATGAAATGTGCTATACAAATAAACTTGCCTTGCCTTGCCTTCAACTTGTCCAAGGTCATCTCTTTGGGGCCTTCCTCCTTCACCTCTCCCTTGTCCTTGCCTTCAGGGTTCTCCTCGGTTAAACTTGACTGGTCAAAATCACAGAGTTCATCTTTGGCTGTGCCCCGGATAAGAGTTCCACTTCCAGCTTGCTTCTCTTCACCTTTCATCGCTACTGTGCTCGTCAAATTCCCTCCGGAATCAAAGCAGTCACTGTGGCCCATGCCGCACCCTCTGCCTTCACAGAAGCCCCCGCTGCTATGGCCCCTCATCGGCCGGGCGCCAACGAGCTCCACCACTGAGAATTCACCTCCATCAGGTATCTCCTCAGGCTGGAGGTCAGGCTCACAGAACTACCCACGATACACATCAATTTAATATTTTGTCAAAGTGGCTTCCTTCACGGGCGGCACGGTGTGTGAGTGGTTAGCACATCCGCCTCCCAGTTCTGAGGACTCGGGTTCGAGTCCAGGCTCTGGCCTTCCTGGGTGGAGTTTGCATGTTCTCCCCGTGCCTGCGTGGGTCTTCTCCGGGTACTCCGGTCTCCCCCCACATTCAAGACATGCATGGCAGGTTAATTGGGCGCTCCGAATCCCTAAGTGTGCTTGTGAGTGTGGATGGTTGTTCGTCTCTGTGTGCCCTGCGATGGCTGGGAACCAGTCCAGGGTGTACCCCGCCTACTGCCCAGAGCCGGCTGAGATAGACTCCAGCACCCCCCACGACCCTTGTGAGGAATAAGCGGTCAAGAAAATGGATGTGACTACACTTTTGTAGTCACAGGAATCTTCGAATGCCATAGCCACATATGTGGCCCGTGCCTAACCAGTCAAGTTAATCAGCCTCACTGCCCAGTCCATCTCCAGCAATTGGTAGGTAGTGGCCAGATGCTCAAAAGTAGTAAGGTACTGCTCAATGTCATCCCCATCTTTCAACTTAGGAATAGCTGACTGTGCCCAGCTTTTTGCCGTGTGTTCCTGTAATGTAGGGGATAATGGACTTGTTCAACCTGTTGCTCTGGTTGGGGGCTGGTGGGTCACGGGACCTCTACCCTGGGCTTCGATGATTCACTAAAGCCCAATTCACACTGATTGTGGAAAGGACGCGTTGCGTTTTACGTACGGCTTCTGTAGGGCTTCCACAATGACCAATTCACACCGCGTGCGTTGTGTGTCCGGAAATCTGCTCCCGACCGACCACAAGATCACGTGGGGTTTACACTGGAGAGTTGAGTTCACCCAATAACGACGTGTATATAGAGTGTTATTTGTAAACAATAGCCACGCTTGTCTGTTGTCACATCAATATGCTTTTTGGACATTATTTCTGGGACTTCTTTCTACCATGGCTGTTCTACCATGGGTAAGTACGTTTTGTGTTTAAATAGTGTCGTTTGGTCATGTTTAATTTATTCTGAGCTCATTTTTTGTCTTAAATGTCTCGTGTCACTCTATGTAGCTAGCGAGCTTCCCTCCAAAAAAAAAAATATATAATATATATATATATATATATATATATATATATATATATATATATATTGAAATATACCGGATTTACCTTGATGCGAGACACCCGATTTCGTGTCCGGCTCGTGTAATTTCTTCAGCTTCATGAAACCTCACCGCAGCAGGTGTGAATTGACACGTAGGCTTGAATGCATTCTATCCTAGCAGCGTTCATACGGCCGCCGTACGGAGAACACACCACGTCCGTTCCGCAGCCAGTGTGAATTGGGCTTAAGGTGGTTGGCCTGTGCCTGCAGCTGCCTGCAGCTGCCTCCATCGGTCCTCTTGCCTCTGTGCCTCCCTGCTCCACTGATTACTCAAGTCCGTCTGGCACTGTAGGAACTTCTGAAACATATACACAATGGAGCTCAAATCAATGTCACCTGGTGATTCTTCCTTGGACTCGTCTACCATGGACTTGGTTCCTGTGTCTCCTTTCCCAAAAGGCGGCTTTTCAGGTGTGATCTCCACCAGCTTCTTTTTAGTCCCCATTGCTGTCTCGGTGCGTGTTCAGATTGGCAAACGATCTCACTCCTGACACCAAATGTAAGATATTTAGTTGTTGTTACCTCTGAGAAATAAACAATATCCTATCTCCCCCTCATCCGGCTGCCACTTGGGATAGGCCAATATGTCCAATTAGGCAAGATTGAGGTGCACCTGGCCTCCATTCACATGGAAGTGCTCCAATCACACCTTCAGTGAGGGAGGATGGACAGCTCCCTCACGGAGCACTTATAATGTTAGGAATCATTAACCATTAGCTTTCTGAAAAAGAGTCGCTGAGAAGTGCGTGCTTGTTATTGAAGTCTTGTCAATTCTTGCAAACTACTGCATCCCGCAGTAGTCAACTGCAACTGCTTATAGTGCTTTAAAATGTCACTCTTTTCGAAATGCTAACTTGTACATAGAAGAATATGTCTTCTACAAAAATAACTATCAGAAGCACTTGAAGAGTAACTGTAGTCTGATTACTTATTGGGAAAATGTAACCTTTTAGATGAGTTAGTACTCTAAAATGTGCTTAACTTACAGTAACATGCTTTTTTGTAATACATTGCCAACACTTCTTCCCATTTCCCCCACATAATGTGCAAAGTAAACAAACCCAACTCTCATGTAAAGTTTTGT
Source organism: Festucalex cinctus (assembly GCF_051991245.1). Taxonomy (NCBI): domain Eukaryota; kingdom Metazoa; phylum Chordata; class Actinopteri; order Syngnathiformes; family Syngnathidae; genus Festucalex; species Festucalex cinctus. Next base: position 24,203,472 of record NC_135419.1, on the reverse strand, counting down.
GATGTTGTATAACGCCATCCTCATTTTTGCTCTGTTCTCTCTTTTCTCTATCTGTCCTCTCTCAAACTTTGTTCTGACTGCATTTCCAATAAATATCAATCACAATACAAACCACCACAGAGGGAGCATAAGAATCTCCTTTTCTGTTCTCGTATAAAAAGACATGCAGAGTCATCATTCTGCATGACCAAGAAGATGAACAACACTCGTACGTGATATTTGTAGCTGGTCTTCTACCACTATTTTGCACATGCTTTCAGAAGGAGAAAGGTGAATGTAGCTTCACAAGGCCGTGGTCATAAAGCCAGTGTTTTGATTGTCAAACATTCACACTATTTAACCAATTCAGCTGATGGAGGACTTATGAGGAGGATTTATTTAGGGGCTACGTACAATCTATTTCAAGTGTTCATGTACTCAAGTCTAGGTGAAAGGAGATAAGGTATTTGCTTAGAAACAGTTATGTCCTTGTGTTTGATTGCTTACTCTTAAATTGTTGCAGTGCCAGTGACAGGGCCAGGCCAGGTTGACAACATCAATTCTGCTCCCTCTTAAGGCTAAGATTGGAGTGAGATACTCAGACGGCAATCACTTGCTCTTGCCCTTGCTGAGATAAAAATGCTCCTTTGACTCGGTACCTTTCTCATTAATGATGAAATACAACCAACTCTTGCAGTTAGATTTAAAGAGATGGTTTTAAGTATATGGTTTCAGCTGAAAATTATTATTAATACAGAATAATTTTAAAACTGGGTGTTCTGTTGTCATGTATTAAAAAGGTCATGACATTGTAGACAGTTTGAGTCAACCACTTCTATTTCTTGACTGAGCAATTTATTGAATAATTTCGGTATTATAGTGCACATGCTACATTTAATATTGCATTTATCAATATCAGAAGTCTTAAAACTATTATTGAAACTACTTTGAGTATATAGTTCCACAACACAGTTGCTAAATGATGTTGAGTTGAGAGTCCCCCGATCCATTTTCTATACCACTTGCCTTCCCAACTGAATTTAGGTGGAAGCGGGGCCCACTCTATAAATGTCAGGACTTGAAAGTGTGGTGGTGGACCCAAATTCAGGAAGCGGACAAGTCAGGGAGGCAGAGGTGCGAAAACGGAGTAAATTTAATCAAACAAAACTAAAGTTGCAAACAGGGCTTGGTAACAAAGAATAACAAAACACCGAAGGGAAAAACAATGCACGAGCAGACTTAACTCTGGGAGCACGGACGTGGGGCAACAAGAACAATGAACCGACAAGAACTGAAGCGAAAACCGAAAACTAAGTACACACACTAATTGAGCACGATGAGACACAGCTGGGCAAGACACAAGTGGACGGGGATGCTGATTGGTTGACACATGAGGAAGGGCAGGCAAACACAGGTGGACATCAGTGAGGCTTAACGAGACTATGGAAGACAAGAAAAACAGAACATAAACATGACAAACTCAAAACCCAACAAAAAACAAAGCAAAAACCCACCCTAAACAGAACCAAAACATGACAGTACCCCCCCTTCAAGGGACAGCTCCCAGATGTCCCATAAGGTCCAAAAACAACAAAACAGGCGGGAGGGTGCATGGCCCACTATCAAGGGCAGTCCAAAAAAAAAAAAAAAAAAATGCCAAAAGCCTAGAGGTGGCCAGACGAGGAGTGCCCAGAGGACCAGTCAGGTGGGCGTCCCGGACGCCAGATGAGGAGTGCCCAGAGGGCCAGTCAGGTGGGCGTCCCGGACGCCAGACGAGGAGTGCCCAGAGGGGCCGGTCCGGTGGGCGTCCCGGACGCCAGACGGGGAGTGCCCGGCGGGGCCGGTCAGGAGGGCGTCCCCGACGCCAGACGAGGAGTGCCCGTCGGGGCCGGTCAGGAGGGCGTCCCCGACGCCCGACGAGGAGGGCCCGGCGGGGCCGGTCAGGAGGGCGTCCCCGACGCCCGACGAGGAGGGCCCGGCGGGGCCGGTCAGGAGGGCGTCCCCGACGCCAGACGAGGAGTGCCCGGCGGGGCCGGTCAGGAGGGCGTCCCCGACGCCCGACGAGGAGGGCCCGGCGGGGCCGGTCAGGAGGGCGTCCTCGACGCCCGACGAGGAGGGCCCGGCGGGGCCGGTCAGGAGGGCGTCCTCGACGCCCGACGAGGAGGGCCCGGCGGGGCCGGTCAGGAGCAGGAGGTTGCGGCCCAGGCAAAGCGGCCAGGGGCTGCAGCGGCAGCGGCACAGGCGAAGCGGCCCGGGGCTGCGGCGGCAGCGGCACAGGCGAAGCGGCCAGGGGCTGCGGCGGCAGCGGCACAGGCGAAGCGGCCAGGGGCTGCGGCGGCAGCGGTCAACGAGTAGCAGAGGTGGCGGCGGGATGGTCGCCGCCAGACGAGGAGCTGGAGGCGACGGCCTCAAGTCGTGCGCCGCCAGGGTTGACGCTGGCGGAGGCGGCCGCTGGCCGGGCGCCGCCAGGGTTGACGCTGGCGGAGGCGGCCGCTGGCCGGGCGCCGCCGGAACTGGTGCAGGCGATGGCGGCCGCTGGCCGGGCGCGGCCAGAACTGGTGCAGGCGATGGCGGCCGCTGACCGGGCGCCGCCGGAACTGGTGCAGGCGATGGCGGCCGCTGACCGGGCGCCGCCGGAACTGGTGCAGGCGATGGCGGCCGCTGGCCGGGCGCCGCCGGAACTGGTGCAGGCGATGGCGGCCGCTGGCCGGGCGCCGCCGGAACTGGTGCAGGCGATGGCGGCCGCTGGCCGGGCGCCGCCGGAACTGGTGCAGGCGATGGCGGCCGCTGGCCGGGCGCCGCCGGAACTGGTGCAGGCGATGGCGGCCGCTGGCCGGGCGCCGCCGGAACTGGTGCAGGCGATGGCGGCCGCTGGCCGGGCGCCGCCGGAACTGGTGCAGGCGATGGCGGCCGCTGGCCGGGCGCCGCCGGAACTGGTGCAGGCGATGGCGGCCGCTGGCCGGGCGCCGCCGGAACTGGTGCAGGCGATGGCGGCCGCTGGCCGGGCGGCGCCGGTCGAGGAGCAGGAGGCGGCGGCCGCAATCTATGCGCCGCCGGACGAGGAACAGGAGGTGGCGGCCGCAATCCATGCGCCGCCGGACGAGGAACAGGAGGTGGCGGCCGCAATCCATGCGCCGCCTGACGAGGAACAGGAGGTGGCGGCCGCATTCCATGCGCCGCCGGACGAGGAACAGGAGGCGGCGGCCGCAATCCATGCGCCGCCGGACGAGGAACAGGGGGTGGCGGCCGCATTCCGTGCGCCGCCGGACGAGGAACAGGAGGTGGCGGCCGCAATCCATGCGCCGCCTGACGAGGAACAGGAGGTGGCGGCCGCAATCCATGCGCCGCCTGACGAGGAACAGGAGGTGGCGGCCGCAATCCATGCGCCGCCGGCACTGGTGCATGCGAAGGCGGCCGCTGGCCGGGCGCCGCCGGAACTGGTGCAAGCGATGGCGGCCGTTGGCCGGGCGCCGCCGGAACTGGTGCAAGCGAAGGCGGCCGCTGGCCGGGCGCCGCCGGAACAGGTGGTGGAGAAGGCGGTCGCCGGCCGGGCGCCGCCGGAACTGGTGCAGGCGAAGGCGGCCGCTGGCCGGGCGCCGCCGGAACTGGTGCATGCAAAGGCGGCCGCTGGCCGGGCGCCGCCGGAACTGGTGCATGCAAAGGCGGCCGCTGGCCGGGCGCCGCCGGAACTGGTGCATGCAAAGGCGGCCGCTGGCCGGGCGCCGCCGGAACTGGTGCATGCAAAGGCGGCCGCTGGCCGGGCGCCGCCGGAACTGGTGCATGCAAAGGCGGCCGCTGGCCGGGCGCCGCCGGAACTGGTGGTGGAGATAGCGGACGCTGGCCGGGCGCCGCCGGAACTGATGCTGGCGAAGGCGGCCGCTGGCCGGGCGCCGCCGGAACTGGTGGAGAAGGCGGCCGCTGGCCGGGCGCCGCCGGAACTGGTGGAGAAGGCGGCCGCTGGCCGGGCGCCGCCGGTCGAGGAGCAGGAGGTTGCGGCCCAGGCAAAGCGGCCAGGGGCTGCGGCGGCAGCGGCACAGGCGAAGCGGCCAGGGGCTGCGGCGGCAGCGGCACAGGCGAAGCGGCCAGGGGCTGCGGCGGCAGCGGCACAGGCGAAGCGGCCAGGGGCTGCGGCGGCAGCGGCACAGGCGAAGCGGCCAGGGGCTGCGGCGGCAGCGGCACGGGCGAAGCGGCCAGGGGCTGCGGCGGCAGCGGCACGGGCGAAGCGGCCAGGGGCTGCGGCGGCAGCGGCACGGGCGAAGCGGCCAGGGGCTGCGGCGGCAGCGGCACAGGCTGCGGCTTGGGTCGCCTCTGCCTCCTCCTCTGTCTGCGGGAAGCTGGGGCTGTAGTCACACCAGCCTGTTGACCAAGGGACCGGGGAACTCGAGACACACCAGGGACTAAGTTAAGGGGTGCATCAACAGACGAAACAAGACTAGGAAGGGGTGTAAGTGACTTTGACAGGGAACGTGCAAACAAAAAACTATAAAAGCTTTCACTCGCACTCAAACCAAACTTGGTGTGCTCACTCACTTCACATTCATCCTCTAAGTCAGAATCAAAATCAAACTCGGGAACGTGGTCAACAAAAACGTGGGGTGATAAAATTGTGTCATAAGGAAGTGCACTGGGGGAACTACTAGGTGAACAAAAACTGGTGTCCAAATCAGAATAGTTTAACTCGGTGTCTGTGAGCTCAAAATCAGAATCACTTAAATAACTGTAAAGGGAATCACAAGGAGGTGAACTGGGTAAATATGCTTTAACGGGTGAGGAGGACACGGAGACACAAGAACCAGAAAAGAAAGCTGAACCTACACAGAGGGAACGGGGTTGGTCAACAGGCTGATGGCGTCTGGGAGCTGGCCGACGTCGTGCCGGTCGGCACCGGCTCCCTGCTGGGTCCTTTCGTGGTCGGTTCATTCTGTCAGGACTTGAAAGTGTGGTGGTGGACCCAAATTCAGGAAGCGGACAAGTCAGGGAGGCAGAGGTGCGAAAACGGAGTAAATTTAATCAAACAAAACTAAAGTTGCAAACAGGGCTTGGTAACAAAGAATAACAAAACACCGAAGGGAAAAACAATGCACGAGCAGACTTAACTCTGGGAGCACGGACGTGGGGCAACAAGAACAATGAACCGACAAGAACTGAAGCGAAAACCGAAAACTAAGTACACACACTAATTGAGCACGATGAGACACAGCTGGGCAAGACACAAGTGGACGGGGATGCTGATTGGTTGACACATGAGGAAGGGCAGGCAAACACAGGTGGACATCAGTGAGGCTTAACGAGACTATGGAAGACAAGAAAAACAGAACATAAACATGACAAACTCAAAACCCAACAAAAAACAAAGCAAAAACCCACCCTAAACAGAACCAAAACATGACAATAAACAGATTAAGCAGCTGCTTAGGGCCCCCTGGCCATGTTGGTGTTGTTGTTGAGAATCGATTGAAATCAGGACTAACATTCTGATTATCCTGGCATCGTTCGCATTTTACTTTTTCTTTTTTTTATGGCACCTGAGAGCCTCATCTGCCGACCGGAAAAACTACTTGATCTTGTTCACCAGTGAGGGCAGGATGGAGCAGGAGATCGACAGGCGGATCGGTGCAACATCTGCAGTGAGGTGGACTCTGTATTGGTCCGTTGTGGTGAAGAAGGAGCTGAGCCAAAAAAGGCGAAGTTCTCGATTTACCGGTCGATCTACGTTCCGACCATCACCTATGGTCACGAGCTGTGAGTCGTGACCGAAAGAACAAGATCCCGTATATAAGAGGCCAAAATGAGCTTCCTCCGCAGGGTGTCTGGGCTCTCCCTGAAGCCCAATTCACACTGTGCTGCGGAATGCAAGTGGTGCGTTCTCCGTACGGCGGCCGTACGGACGACGTGTTAATTCACACCAGCTTCAGTGAGGTGCATCTGCGGTGCGGAACGACTGCGGCGATGCGGAAGGTTTCCGCAACTGTTCTATTTCTTCCGGACGGCGCATGCGGATTTTCATGAAGCTGAAGAAATTACACGAGCCGGACAGGAAATCGGGCGTCTCGCATTAAGGTAAATCCGGTATATTTCAAAATAAAACCTTTTGCGAACTCGTTTTTTTGGGGGAAGGAAGCTAGCTAGCTACATAGCACGTCATCAGTCGGACATTTAAGACAAAAAAATGAGCTCAGAATAAATTACACACGACAAAAGGACACTATTTAAACACAAAACAGTACTTACCCATGGTAGAACAGCCATGGTAGAAGTCCCAGAAATAATGTCCAAGAAGCATATCGATGTGACAACAGGCAAGCGTGGCTATTGTTTACAAATATTTTACAATACACGGTTGTTATTGGGTGAACTAAACTCTCCAGCTTGAACCCCACGTGATCTTGTGGTCTGTCGGGAGCAGATTTCGATGTGACAAAAGGCAAGCGTGGCTATTGTTTATAAATAGGACTCTATATACACGGTTGTTATTAGGTGAACTCAACTCTCCAGCGTGAACGCCACGTGTTCTCGTGGTCTGTCGGGAACGTACGTGGTGTGAATTGCAGTCCTTGTGGTGTCCTTACGACCGCCATACATAAAACGCACCGCGTCCGTTCCGCAGTCAGTGTGAATTGGACTTTAGAGATAGGGTAAGAAGCACGGTCATCCGGGAGGGACTCAGAGTCGAGCCGCTGCTCCTCCGCGTTGAGAGGAATCAGCTGAGGTGGCTCGGGCATCTGGTTCGGATGCCTCCTGTACACCTCCCTGGAGAGGTGTTCCGGGCATGTCCCACAGGCGGGAGGCCCAGTGGACGACCCAGGACACGCTGGAGAGACTAAGTCTCTCGGCTGGCCTGGGAACGCCTTGGGATCCCGCCGGAAGAGCTGGTTGAAGTGGCCGAGGTTAGGGAAGTCTGGGCTTCCCTGCTAAAGCTGCTCTCCCGCGACCCAACCGGATAAGCGGTAGATGATGGATGGACAATGTCATTAATGATCCTTTAAATATAAAAACGTTCTTACCTCAGGTGATAAAAGAGCAGCGGTGATGGCTGGCTGTTGCTCAAGAAACCTGGAGACCATTTTATAAGCACTACTCCAACGCACAGGCATGTCAGTAATGAGCTTGTGTGTGTGTGTGTGTGTGTGTGTGTGGGGGGGGGGGGCAAACAGAGGTTGGTTCTTCTTCAGTGCTTTTGCACCTATTGTGCTCCTGTGAAAGTAATTTGAGATCCTTCAGAGCATGTTGTGATGCAAGATTTAGTACTTAGTACTTAACTCATTGACTGCCATTGACGGAAAAAGACGTCAAATAATGCATTTTTGCTGGGCTGGCAGTGAATGTGTTAAACACAATGTGCCAATATATTTTGTGATTATATTGCAGCCTCCTTTTTTAATTTTTTTTTTAAAGGCAAATGTTGCTTAAAAATCCATCAATTTTGGTTACATCTCATCTTAAGTCATTGACTACAATTGACGGAAAAAGACGTCAAATACTGCATTTTTGCTGGGCTGGCAGTGAATGTGTTAAAAGGTACACCACTGCTCCACCTGCTAGTCAGCTTGTGACCTACACGAGGAAGAGAATTCCTGTGCTTGGCTGTCTACAATTCAACGTGAGTAGAGGAGTTTTCACTGCTTCAGTTACATTCTATGTGGTGAGGAAGGGAACCCCTCTCTTGGGAAGAGACATTATGAAAGCCTTGGGCATTCGCATTGAAGGAGACACGGTCCTCCCTCCTAAGTCCACAAACTCCAACTCTGCTCCATCAGTCTCTGCTACCAATGCTGTCAGTTGTGTGCCTGCTGTGCCTGCTCCTGTGTTGACCACATCATCTGCACCCGGGTCCTGCATCCCAGCACTGCCAGACATCGGCTGCACACAAAAGTTTGTACATAAGGTAAATATTGCCCCCAGTGTTAAGCCGATACGGCAAAAACTACGACGCCAGTCTTTCGCTGTAAGAGCTTCTGTCACAGATGAACTGGATCGTTTGCTGAAGGCTGGTGTGATTGAGAGAATTGATGCATCGCCCTGGGTTTCACCTATCGTGGTGACAGGACGGAAAACAGGTGGAATACGCATGTGTGCGGATCTCCGAGAACCAAACAAAGCAGTATTCACAGACTGCTACCCTCTACCTCATGGGGATGAACTGTTTGCAAGCTTACAAGGTGCAAATATGTTTTCTACTATTGATTTGGCCAATGCATACTACCAACTACCTCTTCATGAAGATAGCAGAGACCTTACCACGTTTATCACACATGAGGGTCTCTTCAGATTCTGCAGGGTTCCTTAGGTGTTACATCTGCTCCCTCAGCCTTCCAGAAAATGATGGCTGACATTCTCAAAGGTCTACCAGGTGTCCAAAATTATTTGGATGACATTATTGTCTATGGTGACACCCCTGATGATCATGATCAGCATCTCAACACGGTACTTCAAAAGCTGAAGGAGGCCGGATTGCTGCTCAATGAGAAAAAATGCCACTTCAGGAAAACTTTCCTCCGCTTTCTTGGTCATACTATCACCGCTGAAGGCATCCTTCCTGAAAAAGAGCACATTGATGCTGTTCTGAAAGCTCCACCTCCATCTGATGCTGTTGCTCTGAGATCATTCCTGGGCCTAGTCTCCTGGTACTCAAAGTTTCTACCAAACTTTGTGACAGTTGTAGCCCATATGCGTGCCTGTGCAAATAACAACAATGGACTGAAGTACAGTCTTGTATCGCTTCATGCATACTTTGCCAATTAGACAGCCACTACTCAACCTGCCCCATTGCAACCAGTTCCACTGCCTGATGAGCCATGGAAGAAACTTGGCCTTGACATCGTTTGGTCCATTTGATACAGCAGTCCCTGCTTGCAGATATGCCATTACGCTGACAGACTATTATTCTAAGTGGCCCGAGCTTGCATTTTCACATACTGCCACTACAGAGGATGTTATTCGCTTTCTGACGTCTGTCTTCTGTCGTCATGGTAACCCAGAGAAGATTGTTACGGGCAAGGGTCCACAGTTTACATCTACAACTTTTGCCTCCTTTCTACTAGAAAGAGGTATCTCACACAGCAGAACATCAGTGTACTATCCAGCTGCTAACGGAGCTATTGAGAGGTTCCATCGTGCTCTGAGAAGTTGCATTCAGACCGCCATTCTTCAGTCTCAACCATGGAAAGAAACTGTTATGAACTGGCTCCAGGTATATCGTGCAACTGAGAATGCTGCGACATCCACCTCACCATATGAGCTCCTTTATGGAAGGAAAATGTGCACTAAACTGGATATTCTTCCCCTGCCATCTGCTATGTCTTCACTGGACGTTTCTGCTCACCATGCGGTTCTGAGGCATCAGACGAAAATGAAGTACACTGATGCTAAACGTGATTCCCGCATGCCTTGTTTTTGACCGGGAGAGAAAGTGAGGATAAGGAAACCTCATCATGTCCCTAAAGGACATCCCAGATTCACTTCCCCTGAAACCGTGAGGAAGAGAATAGGTCCAAACATGTTCCTACTCAGCGTTGGAAAAACTTGGAATGCTTCACATCTGGCGCACACTCCTCCTGTGGCTGGACAGAATTGTGACACATCGAGACTGCTACACTCAAGTGGTAGTCATTCCCCATCTTCCAAACAACCACGTGCTAAATACAAGCCTAAGTTTCACAAGGACTATGTCATGTCAGAGATTGGTCGAGTGAAGCTGAGATTATTGCTTGTTATTCATTTTATATTGTTATATGTTTATTGCGTGCCTTATGTAAAGTTGCATTTTTCTCAATATCTTACATATTGATGCTAACATAAGAATATTTAGTGAATTGTTTTACTTTATTGCAGAATTGTAGCTTTACTTTGTTAAATAAAACTTTTGTTTCCTGCTAATAGCTATCATTTATTTAGAAATGAGTACAGTTTTCTTTAGAGAGATGTTGTGTTCCCTGATTTGAACAATAGGTGGCAGTGTTACTCTGTACATTACATTGAGATAGGGAGACGGAGTGTTCTAAGATGGCGACTACTGAAGCGTAGGTCATGACGTTCTACTGATGAACTACTGTTGTACTTCTCTTAGCGTGTTAAGTAAATTGCATTTTTTGGTCTCTACTCTGGCCTTGTTATTCGTGTCCCGACACCACAGCGTCGACTTAAATTTTTCCAGTCGACCTATTTTTAAAGTCGACCTTGGTCGACTTTTTTTGTCACAGCCCTAATTATTTTATAGTGTTATTGATGTTGTGCAAGGAGAGCGCAATATAGAGCTCTTTGGCGCACTGGCTACTTTGAACCCAGAGACCGAAGGTAATTTACTGGAGCCATTAAAAGTAAAACCACTAGTTGAATTGGCTGGGATTGATGTGGATTTAATGGAATACACTGTGGCTCGTGAGTTCCTAGTGAAAAAATTATGTATGCTTCCCAGACGCAAGGCCCAGCTGATTCAGCTTGCCTTTGAAAAAGACCTCACTCACAAATTCAAGTCAGATTGGAAGGATGCGTTGATGAGGAGGTTCAGCACAGAAAGTACAGCTATATTGAGACATGGAAGGACTGGAGAGAGGACATATGGTCATATTTGCTTTTAGTCACATTTAAAATGATCAGTGCTTTGCAAATTAAAAATCTGGGTTATAATAAGTGTGTCCCCCATGCATTTCATGGACCTCCCTTATGAATGAAGTCTGGTGACGGGTCTGTGTAATCAATTTCTGCCTTGTCTTTGCGGCAACCATCCTCTCATCCACAGAGATGTGCTGCTTTGGATTATGTATGGTCTTGCAGCGGGTTCGAATAATATCCAAGAGCGGACTGACCTTCTGCAGGGGGTTGTAGTCCTTTGTCCCCCTCCTATGCTCATTTCTCACGTCCTCTTCTGGATCACTCACATGCAAATGTGAAGCGATGGCTCTGAATCTGTCTCTGGACAAGGCCGGAAAGGGTACATGAAAAATGAAAGGTACTTCACAAGCCTCTCTGGGGTGATGTCAATCCAGGCAAACTTTTTTTCCTTCAGCCAAGTTTTTTTTTTGTGTATTTTTGTTGGTGTTTGCACACAGGAGTCGAAAGTAGTGATGGGCATTACAGTTCTTTTCGGTGAACTGAAACACTAGAATAAGTTCATTTAAAAGAACCGTTCAAAAGATTCGTTCACCGAATCAATAACAATATCAATATCAATAAAACCATAACGAGAAAGACATGAACCACACCTAAATACAAAACTACACACGATTTTTTTCCTATGCTGATTAAGTCAGGGACTAAAAATAAGCAAAGTTTAACTCTGAACTAACCCTGGTGTTTGTCATTTCAACCACCCACAACAATTGTAGGGTAGGAGCTGTCGGGATGTCTTGTGCGCGAAACACAAGAGACCACAAGCCTGACAAAGATTTCTGGTGCATGCGAGTGAAGGCTGAATTTGTTTTGTTTCTCCTGTCATGTGGCAAAGCCCAAATTACAAACCAACGAGTGGTGACAGTGATGTCTCATAATTTTTGTGGGATAAGCCTATTGTGCATAATACAATTACCAGCAATACAGCTACAACTAGACTTAACCCAGCACGAAAATGCACCCATTTTTACACTCAGAACACGGATGCTTGTCTACGAAAATAATGCTTACGTCTTTCCAAACAAGAAATGCTAAGTTTGTCATGTCTGGGTTAAGTTTGACTTCATGACCTGTTAAGTTGGGAGGTCAAGTGTCTGTTTTGAACTGATGTAACAGTGATATAACCATCTAGTTTCAACTGGTTTTAGGCTCGATGATGTTTGTCAAGGATCTTTTATGCTATATGATGTTTGTTGTTGTCGAGAACAATCTGTAATTACTGGGTTAACAGCCAATCAGAGAATTCCATGTTAGTACTAGTATTCACATGTCTAGCCACAACCAATGAGATTGATTGACTGTCTATTTAAGGGTCTGAGAATTGTGTGTGTTTCGCCGGATTATTGTCCACCTGTTCTGTGTACAGCGTCTGAGTTTCTGCCTCTCAATGAGAATAAATGGATAAAACCTTATTTGTTTCTGCGCCTTGTGATCCAACCTTAAGCACACAACAAAGTTTAAGTTTAAAATTATATTTGTGTGAAAGTGCCCAACTGAAACAGTTTCTAGCCCCTTATCCATCCATCCATCCATCCATCCATTTTCTGAACCACTTGCTCCTCACAAAGGTTGCGAGGGGGTGCCGGAGCCTATCCCAGCTGGCTATAGGCAGTAGACAGGGTACACCCTGAACTGATTGTCAGCCAATCGCAGAGCACACCTAGCGACAATTCAGAGCGCCCAAATAACCTGCCACGCACGTGTTATGTTTCAGTTCGGTGGGGTTGGGGTTTTGTTTAGTTTTGGGTGTTTGTCTGTTGTCCGAGTTTGTCTCCCCTAGTCTCGTTATTGTTAACCTTGTCCACCTGCATGTGTCTTCCCTCCCCGTTTGTGTTGACCTAATTAGTGCCTTCTGCCTGCTGTGTCTCCCAGGTGTGTCCTGTTAGTGTCATTAGTGTTGGTATAAGGGAGTGGTGTTTGTCTCACGCGGGTGTGGGAGCATTGTTGTACTGTCTTGTAGAATCTGGTTAAGTTTCTCCACGTCAGCCCAATTGCGTCCCGTCTAGTTCAGAGATCTTCACGCCACACCGAGTCTTCATGCCATGCCAAGTCTTCCCCATGCCACGCCTTACCCACACCACGCCAAGTCTCCACGTCACGCCATGTCTTCACGCCACACCAAGTCATTCCACGTTCCTGCCAGTCAATAAAGTTATTGTCATTCCTGTCACTCCTCTTCCTGTCATGTTTCTCCGCCTTTGGGTCCCACCACAACCACCTCATGACAGCATGTCTTTGGAATTTGGGAGGAGACCGGAGAAGACCCACGCAGGCACGGGGAGAACATGCAAACTCCACCCAGGAAGGCCGGAGCCTGGACTCGAGTCCTTAGTACTGGGAGGGGGACGTGCTAACCAGTCATCCACCGTGCCACACTTTTAAACAATAAAATACAGTTTGCTGCTATGCACAAAGAGAATTTAAATAATTAAAATAGCTGATTATATAGTCCATAAAATGGAAACCGATTACTGTAGTGTTTTAAGTGAAATGCATTAAGTAAAAATATAATTGACCCTATTGCACAATTATTGTATATAATTTTCTGTAGTACAGTCTAGTCGAATGCAAAAATATTTGACAGCTGCAGCTCTAATCTCACCATCGTATTGTTGTATTTTTATTTTGTAATAAAACATTTATCACTGCTATTGACACGACGAGGTAAGGTAGGACTCAGACGCAGGCGTAAGGTAAGCCACCAAGGCAGCAGATTTATTTCCGGCCAACAGGTGTCTCCTCTCAAGCTGAGAGGAGAACAGGGAAGCAAAAAAGTGGAGAACAAAAAGCGCTCCACTAGGGAGGAAAAAACAGGCAAAAGGTACTGGGGACAACGAAAAGCGCTCCGCTAGGGAGGAAAAAGGGCACAAGGCAAAAGGGGTAACAAAAGGCGCTCCACTGGGGAGGAAAAAGCACAAAAACAAGGCAAAAACACTTGGCAACATGAACGAGGACATAAGGACTGTGGGACGCTTCCATGCACTGACTGTGACACTTCGGCAACGGAGGGGAGAATGCAGGTGGCTTTTATTGTGAGTTGATTGGTGGCAGGTGGTGGTAATCATGGGCGGGGACCGGTAATTAGGGAGCGGCAGGAAGGGCAAGTGACCTGGGGTGAGAGGAGAGTTAGGATTTTCAAAACAAGACAGGAAACATGGACACAAAATAAAAGCATGGGCCGTCACGCCGGTGGCGGCGTGACAGTTATCCTCGGGGGGAAAACTGCCCCGCAAAATTGTTGTTTAAACACAAAAAATACACAACTAAAATGTTATTGGGGGTTGCATTAAAGGACAAAACCTACAAACATACATGAAGGGTTAGTGGGAATGTGAGGACTAATGAGGGTTTTCCCACTGGCAGTTTTCTGGTGTGATGTCACACGACAATGTGGAATAATTCGATGCTGGAGGTGTGGGCATGTGTGTGCGTGAGTGTCACTTATTTGTCATATGTTCACTTTCAACACAGAGTTGATCAGAAAGTTTGGAGGGAAAGTTGACTTGATTGACAGTAAGGTAATATTAGAATTCATTGTTGCTTCCGGTATAGACTGATATCATTTTAATGTTCAAAAATAAAACTGTGACAGTGACTAACGCAACTCATGGGAATTTTGCAGCAAAATGTTTCCATGGCAACCTGAGGAAAGAAGTTTCATTCGTGCCATTGGTGCATTACATAAAATATTTGCACTTGTCTGCTTACTGTCAGTGAAATGTTTTATTCATTGCTCATGGCCTGACTTGACAATCATCTTGTTCCACACAATTTAGCTTGCCGACTGTAGCCTTTAGGTGCTGGTCACTGGAGATTAAAGCTGCAGCAAGTTTTGATATAAAAATACGACAACTATGTAGAGCTAATCACAGAGTTGAAGAGCAGCATTGAAGAAACAAAACACCTATTAGGATGCAATGATGTGGTGTCATTTTGTGCCTTTTCATCATTAAAGGGGAAGCATTTTATAAAGTGGGGAGAGAAACATGTAATCATGAGGCAATTTTCAGTCTTCAATTAACCTAACGTATGTTTGTAAAATGTATGTCGTCGTAGTCATCCTCCTCAGAATGTGCCTCGTCGTTGCCATCCTCCTCCTCCTTGGAGTGTGTCTCGTCCTCGCCCCCTTCGATCTGTGTCTCATCCTAATTCTCCTGGCTCTCTACCTCTGATGATTTGGAAAGAAATGAGTTAGGTATGTTTATTTTTGGGCTAGAAAGCAAGAATATGCTTGCTAGGCTGCTGGACTAACATACGTTGTAAAAGACTTACCTTGTCTTCTCTTGGGCTGAGTTGACCAAGGAGTGCATGATATTCTTCCAAATTTAGGAGCTCTCTTGTAAAAAAAAAAAAAAAAAAAAAAAAAAAAAAAAAAAAAAAAAAAATGCTTCAACTAGGGGTGGGCGATATGGTAAAAATGTCATATCACGATTCTTTAAAAATAAATTCACGATCTCGATTTTATCACTTTTTTTTTTTTTACATATTTTTAGGCTAATCTTCACATTTCTGAACATTTTTGTAAAATTTAAAACATATTTACAATGTATATAAAACCCTAAAAGAAAAAAAAACAGACATCTTAAGCCAACTAAGTTTTCTGAACAGGTTTCAATTGAAATAGTGCAATTATAGCAGCTGTGGTCGATATTCTCCCAGACTACAGGAGGCAGTAAAGAGTGCCAACGGTGTATAAACAGTGCTAGTTAACACCACAATAGAAGTTGAACATGTTTTTTCCTCAATAAACTATCGACAAAAACAGTTTGGGATGAGTTAGCAAAGTAAATAAAACACAGAATTGGAAAGTAGAAAACACTTTACGACAGCATTTGCTCGTCCGCGACTCCGCGTAGTTGACAAATTTTTGTAGGTGCGCGTGTGGGCAATGTGGATGTGTCGGGGTGCGGGGAGAGTTGCGTACCCATCGGCTGTTGGGTAAGGTTCCGAGGTGGCCGGGCCGCGCTGGCACCGGCGGGGGGGCGTCCCAGAGCCGGCCGCGGCCCCAGGCCGGGGGGGAGCGCAAACTGAGCTGACCGGCTCAGCCGCCTCCCCGCGGCTCCGGGCCACACGTGCACTCGCCCTCGTATTTGTGTGAGTGAGTAAGTGGAGGAAGAAAAAAAAAAAGACCACACGGATGTATCAAGCATAAACCAAGCTTGAGCCTGCATAAAGTTGAAATGTATAGAATGTGCCACAGACGATCTTGCCGATCTGTCAGCTTTATGAGATCATCAACACGTTAAAGTTCTTAACGATCTAATATTGTCATATCGCCCACCCCTACTTCAACCACTGAAAAAATCTGTGTGGGCAGAGTCAAATGTTTAAGTCCACCTGACATGGCAGCACGCCTCGAACTGCATTCTGCATCCAGGTCTACTTGCCTTCCTCCGCGTTTGGGTTTTCATCCATCTCGTCCTCCTCCTCGTAGTTGTCCGTGGTCACTGACTTCGTGCGGGCGCTGCTGTCGTCGCGGTCCCTGCTGGGATCGTGCATGGTGCTTTTCAAGACAGCCATTCTTAGCTGCCTGACTTCGAAGCTTTCCTTGTCATTTGGCAAGGCCACGTAAAAGTGTTCGGCCGTTGCGGGGTCGTGGCACATGTTTTTGACCACTTTACCTGCTTGCTTGCGTGGCCACCATACTTATGATCTTCCCAAAGGCCACCCATCCTTTCAGGCCGGCGTTCGATCAAGTGGCCTGAAGGCAGAGCTGGGGCTTGCTGATGGCATCTCCAGAAATCTCGTTAACCAAGTACTCTTTGGGACCGTGACAAGATCAGTATCGCCCATAGACAGCTTGCGCAGACAGACAAACTTGTCCTTCTCCAGATGTATGGTGGCTTGTCCAAACACCTTCACCGTTTTTTGGTCCTCAACCAGAACCATGTATCGGCTCATATTCTGCCACACACTTTGATGGTTTCCACTTTGATATTGCAGTACACTATGGCTCGGTGTCACTCATCATAGCCATGTACCTCATCATGTAACCCGCACCAGCTTGTGCACTTCACTGTCCAGCCCCACCTCGCCCAGCTTCTCCAGCAGCGTGGGCACCCTAACCCGGGCGGCAGACATGAATTGACCTTTGTCCAGTCCTCTTCGTCTTTCTGTTTGTAAACGGTACCTCACATTTAGGACGAATTGCATACCTGAGTTCAATCGCATAGATAAGGCCCATCAGAAAAACACAACCATTTGTCACATCGGGGATTCCAAAAAGAACCTCAGTTTTCGAGAGACTATTCCGGATTTACAGTCCCAACAACGGACAACCTGGTTGTACTAGCGGGCATTCAACCATCTGAGCTTCGACGCAAGAGAGTGGCAACGTGGCTACGTTGTCTCTAGATTGCCGTGCACTAGAGCCCGATCATCTCCTGCATGACCGTCTCCTATCACTCCCTAATGGAGGACATCGGCATCTCAAATCGAGACACCTATTTGTGCCTGCTTCACTGGAGTTGTTGGCTGACCTTGTCCAATCAGGAACCAGTGCTGCGTACTGGGCAGACTTTAAGATGAAGAAGAAGAAGAAGAAGATGTGGTGATGAGAACATAATTCACCCACGGAACCTTGGGACGAAGGAGGAGTTGGATGGGATGAAAGGATAAAAGAACAAAATGTTGGTAGGTCTGTGAGCCTCGCGCAGAGTGAGTTGTTGTTGCTGTTAAACGCTGAGAAGCTGATGTCAATAAATCGCCGGTCTTTGGCTCCGGACTTCAACACTCTGCCTCTGACTCCCGTCACTACTCGCTACAAAGACATGATATGGCAGGAAAGTTCTACCAGGCTTCTTGCTTTCATTTCTTTTTTCTTTTTTTTTCTTTTTTTTTTTTCTTTTTTTTAAAAAGAGCTCAGAATTGTTCATTCGGTAGTCTTACCGATGCAACGTCTTATCATCATTGCTCTTTTTTTTTTTTTTTTTTTTTTTTTTTGTGTATGTGTGCGTGCGTTTGTGTGTGTGCGTTTGCGTGCGTGCTTTCATTTCTAACACCAGCACCTCACCACTAGGCATGTATCTTCCCAGGTCCGTCTGGCTCAAGCTCAACCGCTTTCGAATTGTCATTAGGCGTTTCCGCTCAACCATGCACAGATGTGGAATGGCTCCTACTTGCAACTTGTGACTGTGGTGCAGAGGAGAAAACTGCAGATCATGTGATCTCATCTTGCCCATGTACCGTCATCCAGACTACAAAAGAGCCATCCACTTTCAATCTGGATGGGTTAAAAAAAAAAAAATCGAATTTTGGGTGGTAGTCTGAACAAGGCCCAATGGTTCTTATCAGCCTGCTTCTTGTGTCTATCAATCAGCTTCCTCCAGACTTTCAGGTCTTGTCCAGGTGAGAGTCATTGCATCATCAGTTTGCTTGTATTTAGTTCCGTTTTTCTTTGTCTGTTCATTGTTGCTGTTATGTGTCACGTATCTCTCGTCATGATTCCTGTTGTGATGAGTTTGGTCACTGTACTTCTGTATTACTTTGCCACTTGCTTTTTAGGGGGACTTGTTCATTATATGTGCCTTATTTGGCTTTCTGTTTTCAAAGTACAATGGGAACTTTGACTAGTTATCTGCTGACCGCGGAACAAGACTTGCCCGACTCAAAATGGTCGCTACTCTTATACTACCTTGGCCATCCGCACACACGGGGGCTGGCCTAGCCTAGCCAATGTAAAAATGTGTGACCTGGTGGTCTTAGCTGGTTTCTGGTTTATAAATGTGTGTCAGAGTGCAGATAGATACAAAAACGCCAAGACAGGTCACAGCGACACAACGTGCAGCATTTTGGTCAAAATTGCCTCCACAGTCCACACCACAAAATCATGCTTTTTTTGGGTGGGGGCACAACACATTTTGCAACAACTTAACTTTGTGATGGGAGATTCACAAGCAAGTGACTTAACAAAGGAATACTGGTGTAAATTATAGATAACTAGTGATGTAATGATATCCAAACTGTCACGCCGCCACCGGCGTGACGGCCCATGCTTTTATCTTTGTGTTCATGTTTCCTGTTTTGTTGTGAAAGAATGATTCCCCTCTCACCTCAGGTCACCTACCCTTCCTGCTGCTTGCTAATTACCGGTCCCTGCCCATGATTACCACCACCTGCCACCAATCAAGCCACAATAAAAGCCACCTGCATTCTCCCCTCCGTTGCCAAAGTGTCACACACAGTCAGTGCATGGAAGCGTCCCACAGTCCTCGAGTCCTTGTTCCCGGTGCCTTGTTGTCTTGCCTTGTTTTTGTGCCTTGTCCTCCCCAGCGGAGCGCCTTTAGTTACCCCTTTTGCCTTGAGCCTTTTTCCTCCCTAGCGGAGCGCCTTTTGTTGTCCCCTATACCTTTTGCCTGTTTTTTCCTCCCCAGTGGAGCGTTTTTAGTTCTCCACTTTTTGATTCCCCTTTCTCCTCTCAGTGTGAGAGGAGACAGCTGCTGACCGGCAATAAACCTGTTGCCTTTGTGGCCTACCTTTATCCTGCGTCTGGGTCCTACCTCTCCTCGTCGTGACACAAACATCACGATATGAAGGTCACGATGCAATAATTGTCACGATATTGTGGGGGCGTTGCCGACATTTAAAAAATATCACAATATTGTAAAAAAAAAAGATAGCTCATACTAAAAAAAAAGAAAAAGAAAAAAAAAAAAAGCATATAAACCACCTACAATCTCTAATAACAATATTGAGGCACTTACTTGGTAATGCAAGCACACATTGATCGCTTCACAAGCAAATTAGGTTCCCCTTAATCTCACAATTAGCATAGATTTTAGAAGGCCAAAACATCCCTAATGAAAATTTAATTTCACTAATAAACTAGCCACTAGAGGGTGCTAGAACTACACAAATGGAAATCAAACCTGACTTTAACAGATGTGTTCCTTTTAAATATTGTGAACATGACGACGATGATATTGTGGCAGTTTTAATATCACGAGATTGCACGTATCGTTACATCCCGAAAGATAACCCTATAAGCAATACCTTTCACAGTAAGTCTGTATAGTGTATAAAATGAAAAGTCAACTACACAAAGTATATTTGTGTGTGTGTGTGTGATATATATATATATATATATATATATATCCGTAGAGAAATTAGAGTGACTAAGTTGTTTAAAAGATCAAAGTTGTGCAAATAAGGAAAAATAACTTGCTCCTTTTGCCTCCCATGAAACATAAATGTGTTTGATTTGGATTCTGCATGCATCAGTGCTTATCCTCTCTCCAGCCTGCATTTTAACACACATACACACACTGAAAGCATCTCCTGACTGTAACACATGGTTGAGCAGGCAGGAATTACATTTACTTTTTGGAGTATGCCTAATATGCTGCTGGCTATGACAACTGAATCAAATCAAAGTTTGCCACTTTCGAATATAGTTTTGCAATGAAAGTGTGTAATACAGTCCATTTTGGCCTTCAAGGTCAAACTTCGACAATTGAGTTTCATAAAACCAGCTGCTGGTGCCACGAGCGTGTGCAAAACCAAAATGCAGTAGACCCACCTGATCACAGGAATAGTTTCAATTGAATTGGGACATGTCCAGCAACAAATGAGTAAGCAGCAACGAGAGTTGCTAGAGTAACCTTGAAAAAGTAATTTCATTACCTTATCCATTAGTTGATTTTATTAAAAGTCCAGCCATCCATTCTTTTTTTTCAAGTGCTTATCCTCAGTAGGGTTGGAGGCGTGCTGGAGCCTATTCCCGGCTGTCTTCGGGCAGTAGGCAGGGTACACCCTGAACTGTTCAGCCAATCACATGGCACATATAGATGAAAAACCATGGACAATTTAGAGTGTTCAATCAACCTACCATGCATATTTTTGGAATGTGAGAGGAAACTGGAATACTCGGATTCCAACCCACAGCCTCTGCATTGTGAGGCGAATGCGTGAATCAGCCGCTCACTGTGCAGTAACTTAATGTACTAATTACTTGATTATAAAAGTAACTAATTTACGTAGAATACAAGTTACTTTTATTACTAACATTCAGTAGCTAGTGACAACACCAGCTCAATGTAAAAATGATTTGGTTTTGCCAATGTTTAATTGGAAGTGTATTTTAAAGTCCACTAATTAGCTTTTACACCTTCAATTCATATTTTCATAATTCTGCTGATTTGGGCTGTAATTGTTATCAATAAGGGGGTTTATTTGTGTAGTTATCTACTAATTTCTCCAAAACAAATTGAAATGAAATTTTGAAAATGCATGCCAATATAATTTTCCTGATGAAAAAATACATAAACAGAGTTTATTAGTGAAAATTGGGGCATCAGAGCGGTACTTTAAACAAGTTGTAAGCCCGTATCCCACTCAGTGGCAAAGGTTTGCAAGGGTAGCGAATTTTGCGTTTGTCAGTTTTCGTCAGAGCTCCTAAAACGTAGCAAACGTGTTCAGAAAACCTTTTACATGTTCCAAACACTTTCTTGTCGCAATGAAATGTCAACATTGTCCCCCTGACAAATGCTTGCAACACGTATAAGAGTTGCTCCGTAGTAGTTGCCTTGGACTAATGAAGACTATATCCCCTTTTTTAGTGTGTAGTGGAATGTTTAAGACACAGGTCTCAAACTCCAGTCCTCGAGGGCCGCAGTCCTGCATGTTTTAGAGCAGTCCATTTTTCAGTGGCCCGCGACATATGCTAAAAATGGCATTTGACTCAGTTCAAATAAAATAAAACAAAAATGTTTGGAGATGGTCAAAATAAGAAGGGAGGGTGTCGAAAAACAGGTGCCATTAAATGTTATTTTAGTTAACTAAAACAAAAATTCAAAAACCAATATTGTTACCGAAATAAAATAAAAACGAAAATGCTTTTTAATAAATGAAAACTAACTGAAACTACATTTTATGTTTACAAAACTAACTAAAACTAACTATAATTATAGCAAACATGTTCTACGTCTTTGGCAATTAATTTAATGCGTGAGCCTTTGGGGATGATTTGAAATGTGATTTTTAGTAGATTTATTTTGATATAAACCGGAATAATGACCTTTGAAAGTATGTCACACAGAAGTGACGTCATCTAGCAGCAGCCAATAGAAAAGCACCTTCAGATGACGTTGCAAACGCCCATGGTGTTTTTTAAATATTGCGCACAAGTAATACACATTTAAGAAAAAAAAAAAAAACTAAAACTAATACTGAAACGAACAAACTAAACAAACTAAGCATTTTTGCATCCTTCTGATTTTCTGTATGTGGCCCTCAAATGAAAAAGTTTGGACACCCCTGATTTAGAAGTTTCCCTCCTTAAACACACCTGATTCATCAGCAAGCTCTGCTGGAACCTGATAATGATCCTCATTATATGATTCAGCTGTGTTTGAGGAGAGAAACCTCTAAAACATGCAGGACTGCGGCCCTCGAGGACTGGAGTTTAAGACCTGTGATTTAAGCAACAAAGAAGCTTCCAAATCCTTGTACCTATAAAAACATCACTTTTCGGGAGACCATTAACCATTAACATTGCAGCATCAAAGAGAGAAAGCCACTTTCAGCATTTTAGATTAGGTAACGATTTTCAAATATCACAACTTAATCGAACCGTATCGAACCGTTCTGTTCTGAAAGATAATCGTTTTTCAATCGAATCGCAACTTGTGTATCGAGATACATATCGAATCGGCCTCATGTCAGAGATTCCCACCCCTAGGTGAAAGCTGGTCATGAGCTGGTCTTGGTCCTCAAAAAGGGAGCCAAACCTACAAATTAATTCTATATCATATTGAGGAGGACTGGATCAGGGGCTCACCCTTCTTCTGGTGCTGCAGGAGCCACCTTTTTAAGACCAGATGTCCAGGGTGTCCGCCACAAACTTCATGACACCCCTGTACTCTTTCAGGACCTGAAAAGTTCAAAAGGAAACTAGATGCACAGACAAACTGACCACAGCCAAAATTACCTGATTTGGCCGAAACCTATATGGACACCAGTTAATCATAAATGTAACATGTACAGTCAAACCTCGGTTTTCGAACGCTTCTGTTCTCAACCAAATCGGTTTTCAACCAGAAAATTCGCGAATTTTATGTCTCAGAACTCGTCCAAAAATTCGGCTCTCGACCAAACTGAAAAAAAGCCGAGCGTACCTGAACACGACTCACTCGGGAGTCGAGCTAACTCGATTGCTTCCTCTGTAGCATATTCGTGTTCAAAGTTTGTTTGGAGCAGACCTGTTTGTTATTTACGCAAATCTTTTTTTTTTTTAGTTTGTGCCTAACAGTGCCTATTTCTACCCTTTTCTATTTTTGGTCAACAGTATACAGTGCAGTTTATGGTGTAAAATAATAATAATAATAAAAAAAACAACTTGGAAAAAAATTTTTTCGACTTGGAACGGATTAAAATTATTTACATTAATTATAATGGGAAAAATTGCTTCCGATTTCGAAGAATCGCTTTTAGAACAGCCTTCTGGAACGGATTATGTTCGAAAACCGAGGTTTGATTCTGAACAAACTCATCATAGTTTACATGTTCAAAAGGGAGTAGGAAGAAGTTAAAAACTTATCTAGTCGTACCCCTCATACATTATACATTTAAACTTATTTCATTATTAATACAATACTAGGCTAATATTTTAAAAAAATAAAATGATGCGTGCATTATCCAGCAACATATGTACATGAAATTCCTAAAACATATACCATAATACATTTATAAATCATATACTCATACTCATTATATACAATTTTCATGCTCTTATTTGACCTAAGTAATTTTTTTTAACTTTGCATTTAAACAATTTTTTAGACTCAACAAGTGAGTCACATCTTTTCAAGTCAATTCCCAGATTATTCCACAAATTAACACCTTTTACAGAAACACACCATTGCTTAATATTTGTTCTTGTTTTGGGTTTTTTGTACACACTTGTACCCCTTATATCATAAGGACTGTGTCTAATTTCAAACAATGTCTGAGTACGAAAGCAGAGTAGATTATTATATACTTTGTACATTATTTGTGCTATTTTAAACTCAACCAAGTCATAAAATTTCATTGTATTTAATTTGATAAATAATGGATGTGTTGATTCTGTATATTTTGATTGATTAATAATCCTTATGGCTCTTTTTTGCAATTTGAAAACAGAGTTAGTGTTTGTTTTATATGCATTTCCCCCGATTTCCACACAATAGGTCAAATATGGTAATAATAATGAACTATATAATATATATAATGAGTTCATGTTCAGGACATCCTTAGTTTTATAGTATCCCGATGATTTTTGACATTTTCCTTTTAACATTTTCTATATGTGGCTTCCAACATAATTTATCATCAATAACTACTCCATAACTACTTTATTTTCATACACCCTTTCGATTTCAATTGAATTCACCATAATTTTAACTTGGCTAGTAATTTGTCTAGTGCCAAAAACTATGAACTTGGTTTTATTTAAATTTAATGATAGCTTGTTCAGGCGGCACGGTGGGCGAGGGGTTAGCACGTCCGCCTCCCAGTTCTGAGGACTCCGGTTCGAGTCCAGGCTCCGGCCTTCCTGGGTGGAGTTTGCATGTTCTCCCCGTGCCTGCGTGGGTCTTCTCCGGGTACTCCAGTCTCCTCCCACATTCCAAAGACATGCATGGCAGGTTAATTGGCCGCTCCGAATTGTCCCTAGGTGTGCTTGTGAGCGTGGATGGTTGTTTGTCTCTGTGTGCCCTGCGATTGGTTGGCAACCAGTCCATGGTGTCCCCTGCCTACTGCCCAAAGCCAGCTGAGATAGGCGCCAGCACCCCCCGCGACCCTTGTGAGGAATAAGCAGTCAAGAAAATGGATGGATGGATGGCTGATAGTTTGTTCATATCAAACCAATTTTTTAATGTATTTAATTCATACTCCACAGTGGTCAGAAGCTGCTTCAGGTTGTCTCCTGAACAGTAGACAGTTGTATCATCTGCAAATAAGACACTTTTCAATATTTTTGAGACACTACAGATATCATTTATATACAATATAAATAATTTCGGGCCTAACACAGACCCTTAGGGGACACTATAAGTAATCTTCAAGTATTTCGATTGTATATTATTAAACTTCAAATACTGATATCTATCATCCAAATAACTTTTCATCCATTTATATACTAAACCTCTGATACCATACCGCTCTAATTTATTCATTAACCCTCGTGCATTTTGCTTAGCCAATTATGTAAATTAGGTTTTGATTGTGCAGGGGGGGGGGGGGGGGGGGGGGAAAAAAAAAAAAAATGAGCCACGGTTTTGGAAAACTGGGGGACCGTCAAAATGCGAGTGTGCCAACATTTCTGAGCCATTGCATGAGGGAGATAACAATCATAATTACGCTGGCATCGGATTTAGCCAACCGCGTAACATTAATGTACATTATAAGTGACATTTTTGGACCGATTGGACACTGCATGTATTTTATTGCAATTTCCGTGATTTCTGCATGAAATCCTTCTATGGACATTCCTCGACGGTGCCATGGGCATGAGAAAGATTTTGCACCCCAAATCCACCAGGTGGCGGTAGAGGCCAATTAATGATTTTCCTTGCAAACGCCTCACTGATTCCAGCACACCATATTCCACACAGACTTATTTCTTCGTGCTTTTTACTGATTGTGCATTCGACAGGATGTTAGTGGATGCGCGTGCACGTTAGTGGGCGCGCGTGCGTGTTCGTGGATGCGCGTACACGCGCGCCACTTATATTTTTGTGCAGAAAAAGGTATTGCGAGCTATTGACTTATGTTTCGTGTTGGGATATGCTGTTTTTTTGTCTGCATGGACGTGGGAAGCACGTTCCCTAGTGGGAGGGGTCGAATGGCAATGCTCGTTGTCGTTTTTATTCCCCAAAATGAGCCACTGTTAGTCGTTGCAATACAGCGGTTTTCCTCAGTGTGTGAAGGCTGTTATTTATTTTATTTTTTCTCTTTCTTCACTTCAGAACTTCAGAATTAATAGCGTGCATATTCCACACGCATGCACAGTTCAATCATCCATTTTGAACAGCCGAGCATCGACATTTGCTCGCCAAGGCTGCAGGGGGCAGGCGTGCCATTGTGGCCAAACGTGCGTGCAACGTGGAGGTGACGTATTTCCCTTCGTGCATTCTTCAAAACATGGCAAGGAGCATGGATCGGTGGAAACAATAACCATTAGGGATAAGACAAAACAAAAAAAACGTTTTTTTTTTTGCAACTTATGAAGTGTAACATGTAACGGTTGTCGAGATGAATTCCTCGTCGGTTATCTTATCTGGCCGTTGCATTTCTACGTGTGAAAGTGCTAAGCTTCGATTTTTATTCGGCTAGTTTGTATTCACAACAACGTGCTAACGTGCTAAGAGGCTAACGTGCACGAGACATGAGCTTCGTGGATCTCAGGAAAAGAAAGAAAAGAACGGCGATCGGACACACAAAAAGCTGCAAATGCAAGTTGGCAAGTAAGTACTTCTACAAAATAAACATAAACGAACATATGAGCACGTCCTGGAATGCCGCGGGGGACGTGTAGCTTCCGAACGGTATGTAGCTCGTCGCTGTGTTGACTTCAGTTCGCCGGATACAATTGGATACAGGCGATGTAAATTTGTCCGAAAAAGACGCACGATTTCCGGGTAAAGTAAACGGACGGATCGGTGTAATGGAGCTTTTTCTTTCCGTTATTTGTCCGGAACCGTACGTCCTACGGGGAAAATTACACATATCTGACACATATCTGGAACCGTGAGCACAAGAGATACGTGGCTCGTTGAAGTGCGACGCCGGATACGGGGGTGTAAATCGGGCCTTCCTGTATCCGAAAAACAAACACAATTTGCGGCTAAAGTCACGGAGGGGTCCCGGTGCCGCTCCGGAGCCCCACAAAAAGTACTTTTTTCCCCAAAGTTTTCTATCAAAGCTACCGTGTTGCCTGATGCTCTAACTATGTCATATGAAAGATTCAAATTTATTTATTTATTATACATATATACAACACAGTTAATTTTCTTCATAATCTATTATTTGGCTTCTGTTGTCCTATGGCGGGGGGAAATAATAATAATAAATAAATATACTATATTTATGCATAGTTTTGATGCCAATGAACATTTTGGGTGGTTGAAAGAAAAAAAAATATTAAAAAATGACTTAGTTATCACACCTCAAAGTAGAATTACTTATTTGGCTAAAATTTACTTTTCCAGGGTGTTTTGCATTAAATTGCCATTGTCAAAAAATTTGGCATGCATTGAAAAAATTGTTGTTATAACTTATTGCCTTATTCGAAGCTCTAATTATGTCATATGAAGTATTAATTTTTTATTTATTTTTTATACATGTATACAGCACAGTTCGTTTTCTTCATAGTCCATTCTTTGGGCTTGTATTGTCCTAAGAGGGGGGAATACATAAAAAAAAAAAAAAACTTCATATGTATGGATAGTTCTGATGCCAATGAACATTTTGAGTGGTTGAAATAAAAAAAAATGTTAAAAATTGACTTAGTTATCACACCTCAAAGTAGAATTACTTATTTGGCTAAAATTTACTTTTCCAGGGTGTTTTGCATTAAATTGCCATTGTCAAAAAATTTGGCATGCATTGAAAAAATTGTTGTTATAACTTATTGCCTTATTCGAAGCTCTAATTATGTCATATGAAGTATTAATTTTTTATTTATTTTTTATACATGTATACAGCACAGTTCGTTTTCTTCATAGTCCATTCTTTGGGCTTGTATTGTCCTAAGAGGGGGGAATACATAAAAAAAAAAAACAACTTCATATGTATGGATAGTTCTGATGCCAATGAACATTTTGAGTGGTTGAAATAAAAAAAAATGTTAAAAATTGACTTAGTTATCACACCTCAAAGTAGAATTACTTATTTGGCTAAAATTTATTCTTAGAGCGTGTCACTGATTCCAAGGCACAAGGGTTAATATAGTATGATCCATGGTGTCAAAAGCTTTTTTTACATCCATAAAAATCCCAACAGTAATTTTTTTATTATCTATGTTAGTTGATATTGCTTCTACGAGTTCCATGACTGCCATTGAGGTGGTCCGTTTTTCTCTAAACCCATATTGATTTTCACTTAAGAGCTTATGTTTCTCAATAAAGTTGTCAAGTCGGTATAAAAACAATTTTTCTAGAATTTTTGAGAACTGTGGCAACAATGATATTGGTCTGTACAGTTATTGAATATGTGCCTATCTCCACTTTTGTAAATAGGAATAACTTTTGCTGTTTTCATTTTTGATGGAAATATACCAGTTTTAAATGACAAATTCCAAATATATGTGAAAGGTTGCACAATATATTCTATAATACTTTTTACTAGTATCATATCAATATTAGAATAGTCAGTAGACTTTTTATTTTTTAATGTTTTTACATCATTTAATACTTCTATATCATTAACAGCATTAAGGAACATAGTGGAAGAATTATTTTCAATGTACTTATCTATTTCATATTTATTGTATTATATAAAAAGAAAATTTTCTATTTCTGCAAATTTTGTTTTGCCAATCGCTAATAATTCATGATCAGTGTGCACAGTCAGTCCTAAAAATTGGATTTGAATAAGAAATTGATTGGAATCAGATGTGCCTGCATCTGAACACAACCTTGCAAACGAAAACCTAGTGAGTAAACAACATGAAAAATGGGACACAGGGAAAAGATGAAAGATCATATTTATGATTTTTTTTTTCCTGTCAGACAACACAAATGGCTCTTTGAGTATTTAAGTTTTTTCAACCCCTGCACTAGTTGAGAGGTTTGAGGCTTTTATTGTCAGTGATGTTTTGCATAGATATAGTACGATCCAAGTTTAAATCACAAATTTACTACTGACCAGCATTGTTGAAATTAAGAGTTTTGTCTTATTACCCCTCATTGAAAACCATGTCTAGTAAGTAGGTATAAAGCCATTTGAAGTTTGAAGTTTGAAGTTTGAAGTTTATTGAACATATGCACATATACACGTATAATTATATAAACACAAAGTTAAAAGTAAAAAAAAAAAAAATAAAATAAAATAAAAGAAACATCCAATAAATATCTATGTATATGTTCAAGGGAGTAGGAAGAAGTTGAAAACTTATCCAGTCCATCCATTTAAACACCAATAACTAATATAATGGACAAAAGGCACTAAAGGTTACAAATAATTAAAACATTAACGTCAAGCAGTAAAATTCAACTTTAAGAATAATGCCCAAATAAACAGATTCTGTTAACCACATATGTCGAAGGTTTTCTGCCTCTGCATTTTTTTACATATCATTCTGACTGGGTCAATTGGAATAATTTAAATGATTTAATAAACAATCGATCGGAACTGGGCTGTTCTGCTTGTCATTGTAGATGTTTTGCCTCTCATCCAACCCCAACTATGGCCCAGCCTATAGAAAAGGTCATTTTGTATTCGAAAGAATGTTACCATAAATGGTTGGGGCATGCCTTGATTTTGGAGAGTAAATAGGTGAGTATTTTCCACATCAACTCAAGCTAGTGCGATCCCAACTAAGCTTTGTGGCATTAACTGTGGCCTGCTTAGATGAGAGGCAAAATATCTTGTAAAAGGAACCCCAGTTGTAATGACAAGTATGCTCTTTATTATTTATTTGGTTGTTACTAACATAACTAACATATGAGATTCATTTTTCAAGTTTTTCCAGTTTAATACATTTTGTAGAAACTTTATTTGGACGTATGCCACCAAGGCATTCAGTGCGTAGTGACGTAAAATGTCAGCTGGCTCTCTCCCAAGCAATGTAAAACTCCGATAAAGAAAGCAAGGTAAGCATTCAGCGTTCCTAAAGGGACGATCAAAACTCTTGAATGCGTCTGGTGAATGACGAGAGCACGGCGTGGGGGAGAGTGACTCTCCCAACTGCATGTTGTTTCTTTAGGAACACTATGAGGCTGACCTTGCTTTCTTTATATACATTTCTGCCATTCTAAGTCACTACATACTGAATGCGTTTTGACATAAATAACAATGGCGGCGTATGTTCAAAAAAAGAATCTCAGTTATCTTAGTAACCAGTGTTGCCGGTAACGCGTTACTTAGTAACTTTTTTGAGTAACGCGTTACTTAGTAACGCGTTACTCAAAAAAGTTGCTTTCTAAAGTAACTAATAGTCTAACGCGTTACTTTATTCTACAAAGTAGTCTGATTAAAGTTACTGTCCAGAGAATCAATGCGTTACTCCACATTTTCATGAAGAAGGCAAACTATCTCACTGTTGTAACAGTCACAAACAACTACTGCTAAGTACGAAGATGAGGCAGAAGTCATTGATCACCACACTGAATTCAGCCACGGTCTGGTCATGAATGGTTTGCACATTCAAAACAAAAGTGATGATACTTTTACTACTAGTTTTATTAACCAACAGGCACACAACACAACAAAAAAAGTGTGCATTATGGACCATAAAAGTGGTAAAAAAAAATAATTTATTTCCATCCTCAACTGGTCCGTGAAGCATTATGGGATGAGGTCGTCTCCGCCCTCTCGCCAGGGGGAGTGACGTCAGACAAGTTACGTTTTCAGTAGGGGTGGAACAAAAAAACGATTCGACTGAACCATCGTTCGTCAAGGGGAGCTAAACGACCGTATCGGTTGCGAGTGAGGCTTTATGGTTTTCATAACAATAGCAAGAGTTCTGCGCCGTGCTCTACTTGTTTTGTTTACATTTCAGTAGCATCACCATTCAAGCTACTTCCGTGTTTCCGTGCTCGCGACACGGCGCGCGCGCGCGCAACGAGTGACAACATACAAATGGAGACAGTTAGCAGAAGCCGGTGCCGTACATCTCGGTATTTCCCATGGCTATCGAGTCCTCTCGGTGCACTTGGATGTCCCGGGCCGGCGTTGTTACTGCGCGCGAGCCAAAAAGAATAACTCCCGTGACGATCCAATGCATGGATTTAAACGACACAGGTATGTCCCACAGCCAACACACCAGCTAAGCTAAAAGCACACTGCAAGTATCTCATTTCTCAGTTTGTGGCTCCCTGTCAATGTCTACAACTAGCATGAGCAGCAGATAGGAGAACTGAGACGTGCCCGCGATTACGACAGCCCAAAAAACAAAATATAAACAGTAGTGATTCTGTGGTCATCATCGTGTCTCAGATTAAAAAAAACAAAAAAAGATGTCATACATTAACCAAAAATGAAAGTGATGACAAAAGAAAAAACAATTGTTAAATACAAAAATTGTTGATTAAAAAGGGAAATTAACTTTTGTAAATATTTTTGCATATATTAAGTGGTTAAAATGTGTTTGATAGATGTATTGTTCCATAAGGTGGCTTCATATTTCTTTTGGCTGGACGGTAGGTTTATTTCATGTCTTAAATTTATGTTTCTGAAATACTTCACAATGTGCAAATATTCTGTTTAATTGTGTTGGTGTCTGTCTAAAGGTTAAATATTTATATTTAACATTAAATTATCAACCTTTTGTTTTCCTGATCCTTATTTTGAAGAGAAAAAACAAACAAACCAAAAAACAATTATAACTGTCAATAACTACTAATAAATATTTAAACTGATACATGTGTACACACTGGAATAGCGGAACAAACAAACAATAGAGGATTTTCATTTTCAATCTGGATAGATTTTTATTTTTTGTTTTATAAAAAGTATTTACGTTACAAGAAGTCAAGAGAGACTGCCTATTTTGTTTTTCATAAAAAAAAACAACTTTATTTTCATGTTAAAAATGCACTTTCAATAAAGTATTTGGAACTCCGTTTCTACTGCATTATTTTTATGTTGAGATGGTGTTATCGGCAGCTGCTGAAAGTAACTAAAAAAGTAACTTTTAATCTAACTTAGTTACTTTTAAAATCAAGTAATCAGTAACGCAATTTAGTTACTTTTAAAACCAAGTAATCAGTAAAGTAACTAAGTTACTTTTTCAAGGTAACTGTGGCAACACTGTTAGTAACAAACAAATAAATAATACTGTGTGGAGCAAACTTGTCATTACAGTCGCGGTTTCTTATAAGACAACCAGAACAGACCATTTGTGACCTATTCAATGAACTGAGAGTTAAATGACCAGGATGAATGACAATAGTCACAGGCATGTCAAAGAAGAAGCTACATATTGACAGTATACACCACATGTACACAAATTGTATGCAGAGAAAAGAATCCCGCTATGTTTAATGTTATCTAAACGCAGAGTGAAGCTGTAAATGTTGAAGCTGGTGGTGATGGGGGGTCCTAATAACGCAGTAGGTGTGGAGGTGGATGCACTTAAAAACTCAGCTTCATGTGGTTGTTTTCACAATATGTCTGCACCACAGCATAAAGCAATGAGGCACTGAGATGTAAATAAGCTACAGTATTGACCACATGCTGAAAGTCAGTTTTGTTTGTGTTTGAGCTGCATTACATTTTACATTAAAGCACGATGAGAGACTGAAATCCGAACGGGATTTAGTCTTTTGTAAATAACTATTGTAATGATTCACAAGTCTGTTTGATAAGCACTAATTGTTAAGAGGGTGTCTATGTGGGACGTGTGTGAATAAGCCTGTGTGCGTGTGTGCGTATTTTAATGTTGTCCTTAAGAAAAAGAAAAAAATGGGGGGTAATCACACCAATTCAATTATTCACACTAATTATACTTGCAAGTCATTTCCATTTGGGGACCAGAGTTGGGCGGAAACTAATCAGAACATTTTTGCTGGTTTCTTCGTTTTTTTTAATTTATTTATGTATTTACTTTCTTTTACGGGGGTGGGGGAGTGGCTTTGATTAGCGTGTAATGCGTGATGGCTTGGGCCGAGCACAGCCATGGACGGGGCGCTACTTAGCCAAGTAGGGAGCAAAATTGGCTGGATGCCAGATGTAACTCACTTCATTAAAAGACAAAGAAAATAAATAAATAATGAGATATTTCTTGGCGCTATCGCGCATTACGGGTAAGCGTAGAAATATGTAGACGACCGCTCGGGTCCATGGCAAAAAAAATACATTGAAAGGCTAAATGAAAAAAAGGTGTCAGATAGACATGACAAAAAAAATGTGCCACCATGTGGGGCGGTGCCATACTATGTATTGTTACAAGCGGCGGTATATTATGCAGTCACTTCGATAAATAAACCTCTTTGTTGGTCCCTGAGAGAGAAAATAAAAAATATTTTGCTCCATGCTAGGAACATCCCAGAAACACCCTTGTAAATAGTAACCCCTGGATTAACCCCTGGACTCATGGGGCCTCTTTGGATTTTTTTATTTATTTATTTATTTATTTATTTATTTATTTATTTATTTATTTATTTATTTATTTATTTATTTATTTATTTATTTATTTATGTATTTATTTATTTTTCGGTAAATTCTGTACTGTCAATTTGACTATTTAGATAGGGACCAAATAGACTCAGTTTTAGAGTAAAAATTACACTTAGAAGAGAGTAAAATAAAGATTGGAAAAAATAAAAGTGACTCAAGGTAGGAACAAACTCGCAACCTTCAGCTTGGTAGACAACCGATCTACTCCCTGTGCCATGCAGCTCCTGCTTTCCGCTATTATATCGCTCATGTCAGCTGCAGCTGATTCGATGATTGCACGGAATCTTCAACTCCAACAGACCAAAAACGATCTTTGGTCGCTTGGAGAAAAGCTAACAGTAGGAGGGGCATAGCTCAGGTGGTATTGTGGCAGTCTCCCAAGCTGAAGGTTGTGAGTTTGAACCTTAACCCTTGAATATATATATATATATATATATATATATATATATATATATATATATATATATATATATATATATATATATATATATAAATTTTCATTTCTTTTTTTTATTTGACCCTCTTCCTAGTGTAAATCTTAGTTTGCTCTAAAACTGAGTCTATTTGCTCCCTATCTAAATAGAGTCAAATTTGACTCTAATAGCGTCAAATTTACACTGCAGAATTTACTGCGTCTGAACTTTCCTTTTATATCAAGCAATATTGTCACGATCTGAGCCGTCAGGCTGTGCTCTCAGTGTTGTTTGTTTTATTTTGCAACCACCTGACCACGGGAGGGCGCCAAACGCGACTCCACGCACGTGTTCGGTATTATGTAATCAGCCTGTCTATTTAAGAGGCAGCTGAGCCAGCTGTCTTTTGTCGGACTATTTACAAGTGGAGTGAGTGGAAATATGTACGTTACCAAAAATAAACAAACTGTTTTTTTTTGTTTTTTGCTGTCGTTGCAGTTATGACATTTTCTGCACTATTTATGTGTGTGGGGGTGTTCTTGTACATAATACATAGTGAGGACCAAAATACGTCTTTATCCAACAGAATGAGGACATTTTTGTGAAGTGAGGACATTTTGGCCGGTCCTCACTTTGCAAGACCTCTTTTTGAAGGTCAAGACTTGGTTTTAGAGTTTAAGTTTGAATTGGGTTATGGTTGGGGTTAGGGTAAGGGTTAGGTTTAGGCAATCATTTTTGATGGTTGCGGTTAGGGTAAGGCTCTAGGAAATGCATTATGTCAATGGATGTCCTCACAAAGATATATGTACAAGGGGGTGTGTGTGTGTGGGGTGGGGGCGGGGGGGGCGGGGGGGGGTGAGAAATTGAAAAAATAAAATAATTTGAAATTGATATGGATGGATCAAAAGTTGCTTTTTTTTTTTTTTTCAGTGTTTGAAAATTGACAAAACAGCCTAATTAATGTCATGTCTGGGGTCACGCCAGGGTTAAGTTTGAGTTCATGACATGTAAAGTTTGATTCACGACCGTGAGGTCAAGTGTCTGTTTTGTACTGATAACACAGGTGTCTGTTTTGAACTGATGGAACCATCATATAACCATCATCGAGTTTGAACTAGTTTTAGGCTATGTGAATCTTTAATCCTTAAGGTGATGTCTGGACCTATGTGATGTCGTTCTTTAGTCTTTTACTTGCTACAACCAATCAGATCGATTCACTGTGTGTAGGCGCAGTCTGAGAATTGTGTGTTTTGCCGGATTATTGCTTTCTGTCCCTCGTGCAACTCTCTTTGTTTCTCGTCTAGTCAAATTTGCTCTACGCCTCTCGATGTGAATAAAGTTAAAACCTTATTTGTGTCTGCGCTTTGGGATCCAACCTCCAGCACATGACAATTAAGATTCAAATCAATGTGTTTGATCACAAAGAACTATTTTTTGAAATTTTTATAAGCTCACAATATTGAACTATTTACAGACACTTTTTTTTTTATTATTTATAAATTTTTATTCTGGTGCACATGCTGTCCTACTTTACGTATAATAAATTGACCCACCTCTGGTCCATACACGACAGATCGATATCAAATGAAAACTCTGCTGCTTGCCTAGCTCTGGCCCATCCACTACAAACTGATATCAAATTTAAGATGTGCTGCTGACCCAAACCTGGTGCATGGACTGCATGAAAGATTGTGTTGTGATGGAAATCTTGTGCCCCTCCACACTCTAGAAAGAATTGTTGAACCAATTAAGAATACAAGTTCAATTGTTGACCTATTTGATTTAGCTGGATGATTATTGAAAAAATTCTCATCATGATTTTAATTGAGATTGAAGATGAAATGAATAAAATCATTATTCAATTATTTTAAAACTTCACATTTATTTAACTACTTGAAAGTATTATCATAGCCTAATGCACATAACTGTTCTCTTGCCTGTGAGTATGTTTCCACAGAAAACACAGCAAAAATGAATAGTCCTTTTTTGAAGGAATATCACTCCCGAAATCAATGCTAAATTTTCTGTTTGCATTTGAATGTGACCCTTGACTGTAGCCTTCGTGCTAGTGACGTTTAATCAACGAAAGATTTTGTTTAAATCTACGTGTTAATTCTTTTTTTTTGTGCATTTAGTTTTACAGTTACTCCAACAGTAGTGTCATTAAACAGCTTAAAGGACGCTTAGGGGCAGCAGAATTATATACACTCCACTGTTGCTAATCTAGCAACCTAGCACATTGATGTGACTTGGTACTTTGTGTCACTCACACTGGCATACAGATGGTGCGAATGATTGGAGGTGGTCTGAAGGGCCATAGGCGCACACGGCCAGCCAGCCACGTTCCTGTCTGTCCCAGGGCAGCTGTGGCTACGTACGTAGTTTACTGCCACCAGAGTGGGAATGTATGAGCATGTGAATAAATTTATCCATTGTAAAGTGTCTTTGATTGTCCAGAAAAGCACTATAGACTTTACACCGATCTGATCGGCTTATAATTGGCATTTTATGCATGATCGGTGATCGCCCGCAATGTCATAATTAGCCCGATCGATCAATGACTTCATCGATCAGATCCGCAAAATAGGACATGACAGCAATAATCAACCTAGTTCACTTCGAAGTTGTTCTGTGCTACTGTATATGGGCGCCCGATAACTAAACTATTTTTAGCGTCCTTGCGTGTCACGGGAGCGAATGCGGGAAGGCTTTGTGTTGAGAGCCGCTGTCATGACTGGGTCATACCAGGGTTATGTTTGGGTCATAACCGTGAGGTCAAGTTTCTGTTTTGAACTGATGTAACCATCATCTGGTTTCAACTGGAAAAACGCTATGTGATGTCAGGAGCTATGTGATGTCAGGAGCTATGTGATGTCAAGAACTTTAGTCTCTTTATTTGATCAACAGCCAATCAGATAATTCCATGTCAGTCCTGTAACCCACATGTCTAGCCACAGCCAATCCGATCAATTCGCTGTCTATTTAAGCCAACCCCAGAAGTGTGAGTTTGTTGGATTATTACCTCGGTTCCTCTGTGCATATCCACAGCCAAAGGGTCTTGGCGTCTCGTGATTCTCGATGCATTCTCATTGTTTCCCATCTAGTCAAGTTTGTTCTATGCCTCTTGATGTTATGCGAATAAAGAGTTAAAATCTTATTTGTGTCTGCGCTTTTCGGATCCAACCTCAGAACATAACAGCCGCCCTCGACCATCCAATTACAAAGTAATAGCCGTTGTGTATTTTTTATTTATCGGTGATTGGAAATCGTTTGTTTTTTTATTTTTTTTTAAACTTGCTGATCACCCCAAAAAGCCTGATTGTGTAAAGTGTATTTATTGGTATTATAATTATTATTATTTTTATTACTACAAATGATTTTTTTTTATTTTAACTTTAGTACGGAACCTTGATGAAACAAACTAAAACATTCAAATAAAAATAGCAAACAAAGTTAGAGCAAATGTGCTCACATTGGTGAAATTTCACTTTAAATAAGATGCCATGACTACTTTCATTCTGAAATTGGACTCCTGGATTTGGGCTTCAATATCTGGAGGCCTTGTTGATTTATTTATTTTTTTTTATGGACAAAAGACCATTGTTGATGTGGTAATCAGCCGCATCTTGCTACCTTGCTTTCAGTCTGTGTAGTATATGTTTTTAA
Organism: Festucalex cinctus; assembly: GCF_051991245.1. Lineage (NCBI taxonomy): Eukaryota > Metazoa > Chordata > Actinopteri > Syngnathiformes > Syngnathidae > Festucalex > Festucalex cinctus. The sequence continues at coordinate 24,166,489 of NC_135419.1, read as the reverse complement.
TGGTGAAGAATCATCTTATGTTTGGTTAGCATTTCACACATTAGTGCTGAACAAAAGATACGAGCCAAGGCATTTCAAAAACCTCACACAGATCTAAGTCACTTCCTAATTATTTAGAGCTTTATTTTATGGATTTGATGCGATCATAAAAGTAAAATGAAGCTAGTCATGACTCCTAACAAGTAATGATGGTAAAATGAAGCTTCATAAACTTCTTGCGTTATTTTTTTAACCCTCTTAATGGTGACCTTGGTTGAAAGAAAAAGACCAGTGCAATGTAAATTAATTAAATTTCCACCTGTTGACCAATTCAGGTATACCCTGCCTCCTGCCGATTGACAACTGGGCTAGGATCAGCATGCAGTCGACCCTCATGGTTCAGGAAATGGATGGATGCATCTTTAAATCAAGAGCACCATCTCGAGGAGTAAAAAATATATATCGCAAGTGTTGACTTCATTTTCCCATCCCTACTAATTAGATGCCCCCTTAGAGAGAACGTTTAAAGACCTTGCAACCCGCCCCCTCAATGTTCCAGTCTGGCTCAGCAAGACCCTTCTGCGGAGATCGTACTTGAATGCCGCCTGGGGAATTTAATTACACTGGAAATTGTTGGCGGTAGAAAAACACGTGATCTGAATTTTACCATTTACTCACGATACGTTTGGGTCTGCCAGGTCGGACCGGCATCTTCCCCCACCAACGGAGCCAACACACCACCAGGTGGTGATCAGTTGACAGCTCCGCCCCTCTCTTCACCCGAGTGTCCAAAACATGCGGCCGCAAATCCCATGGCACGATTACAAAGTCGATCATCGAACTGCGGCCTAGGGTGTCCTGGTGCCAAGTGCACACGTTTGAACATGGTGTTCATTATGGACAATCCGTGACGAGCACAGAAGTCCAATAACAGAACACCGCTCAGGTTCTGATCGGGGGGTTCGTTTCTCCCAGTCACGCCCCTCCAGGTCTCACTGTCATTGCCCACGTGAGCGTTGAAGTCCCCCATCAAGACGAGGGATTCCCCAGGGGGAGGGCTCTCCAGCACACCCTCCAAGGACTCCAAAAAGGGTGGGTACTCTGACCTACTGTTTGCTGCATATGCACAAACATCAGTCAGGGCCCGTCCCCCGCACCCAAAGGTGGAGGGAGGCTACCCTCTCGTCTACCAAGGCGAATCCCAATGTACTGGCGCCGAGCCGCATGGCAATAAGTATGCCCCCACCTGCTCTGCGCCTCTCACTGGCGCCGAGCCGCATGGCAATAAGTATGCCCCCACCTGCTCTGCGCCTCTCACCATGGGCAACTCCAGAGTGGAAGAGAGTCCAACCCCTCTCGAGAGGACTGGTACCAGAGCCCAAGCCGTGTGTGGAGGAGAGTCCGACTATGTGTTTTCGGAACTTCTCAGCCTCACACACCAGTTTAGGCTCCTTCCCTGTCAGTGAGGACGTTCCATGTCCCAAGCGCCAACTTCTGTAGCTGGGGATTGGTCTCCGCCCTTGGCTGCCAGCCTGCTCTGCACCCGACCCCTTTGGCCCCTCCCACTGGTGGTGAGCCCGTGGGAAAGGGGACAAATGTTGCCTCTTCGGGCTGTGCCTGGCCGGGCCCCATGGGTTCAGCCCCGGCCACCAGGCGCTCGCCAACGAGCCCCACCTTCAGGCCTGGCTCCAGAGGGCGGGCCCTGGTGACCCGCGTCTGGGCAAGAGAAACGTCTGTCCATTTATATTGTTCCTCATAAGGGGTCATATGAGCCGTGCTTGGTCTGGTCCCTCACCTAGGATCTGTCTACCATGGGTAACCGTAGTAGGGGCATAAAGCCGCAGACAACATAGCTCCTAGGATCATTGGGACACGCAAACCCCTCCATCACGGTAAGGTTCTGGCTCATGGAGGGAATGTGTTATCCATTACAAAAAAATAAAAAATATATATATACATATATACCCATTACAAAAAAAAGATTTAAAAGAAAAACTTTAAAATCCCTGACCTGACTTGCAAACCTGAGGTCACATATTCTTATTTATTTATTTACTTGCTTACTTATTGTGACAGAAGAAGAAGTCGAAGTTGGTTCATGATGGAAGAAAACACTTTCCATCACCAAAGTCATATTCATCGCCATTGTCATCTCATCAATTTTAATCTGCTTTAAAGGGATCATCAATCACATAACTGCCTGGTCCTCAGCTTGAACTAAACTCACTGACATTTTTTTTTTTTTTTTTTTTGCGTGTTTACATTAATGACTTGATTGAAAGGTTAATCAAATTAGTTAATGTGACAGATAAGAACCGCCCAATTTACTACCCCTCCATTTTCTATAGCACTTGTCATTTTTCATGTTTTTTACGGGATACAGACAAGTATGAATTGAAAGTTGCATGCCTTAAATGTAGTACATAGTTAACATTAGCCCGTTTATGGTGTTTTGCACTATTTGTTAGCATTAAGCTAATGGACATTCTCATAAGAGATGATGATTCACAGTGTTCATGACATGGAACTGCCAAGGGAAAAGAAACATAGAATACAGTGGGGGGAAAATACTAAGTCCATTCACCTTTAGTCGAACTCCAGCAGCTGGGCCTTTAGTTACATTTTTTTTAATTTAAATGTACTTTATATCATCACATAAAGTGACATGGCATATTTGTTCTGTTTAGTGGACCTTTAGATACAACTATTGTCGCAGAATTATCTTCAAGTACTTTAAGTTGTTCATACTGATAGCAATGGAAATAATTTTGCAAAACGGACATGTGACTTATGCCCGGTTCCATCTGTTCTTTTACGAATATTGAGAGGGGACTCCGCCGTTGTAGATGGCGGTATTACGCCATAGAGATGTGATCCACCAGTAATTTAAAAGAAGACCAGGTAGTGACTACACCGTGCGATGTCGTATGAGTTTGATTTTGTAATTCTTGATAAACCAGAGTGTTTCTTTGCTGTTTTCCTATCTAAAATAGCATTAATTATAATATTCACTTCTTTAATTAATTCCAACAAAGATTTTTGCTTCATTGTCCCCCCCAAACATACCTTACATTATCGTCCGACATTGCTTTGGGACTGCAAACGTACATTTGACGAAATATCCGGTCAAAACCTGCTTCAAAACGTTTTTGCGAATTTTGGACCGTTTTTTAAATTTCTAGCGTTTTCATTCAGTTTTATTTTCCCATTTCTTGAAAGTTCGAATAAAAATGGGTGGATGGAAACCCAACTAGTGTGACATTTTGTTAAACACTACTTTGTCGGTTGTTCCCTCAGATACCTCACTACATGCTTTAAATCAGTCCTTTGATAAGCGGTTCGGAAAATGGATGGATGGATGTTCCATTTTCAGCTCAGGAAAATAGTGTGAGACAGTTTGCTATGTATAACACTTGGGCTACATTCACACTCCAGGCAAACGCGGCCCAGATCGGATTTCTTTGCCCAAATGCGACCTGTATCTGACTTCTTTTTGTCAGTCTGAACGTCTCAAATCCGATTTTTTATTATTTTTTTCATATCCGACCTTGGTCACTTTCATATGTGGTCCTAGATCGGATACGTATCTGATCTTTTTGCAATGTGACCTAGTCTGAACGGCCAGGTCGCATATATCTAACCTCTACATCGTCTCAAAAGTCCAAAAATGCGCTCCGCAAGGGCGGGGGGGACTCCTCAGGAGACGTATATGGATTGGCAAAGTTGTTTCAAGTAACAGTTGTGACTTTATATTTGACTTTAATTTAACCCGACTTGAAACATTGTTGTGTGCTGAAGAGGTTGGATCCCAAAGCGCAGAAACAAATAAGGTTTTAACGTTTTATTCACACACTTGACTGAACGAAAAGCAACGAGAAGGCTAACTTGGGCTGTGGAGGCACACTGAGGAACAGAGTTAATAATCCGGCAACACAACGTTTCTCAGACAGCTTATACAGACAGTGAATCGATCTCATTAGTTGAGGCTAGACATGTGGGTACCAGTACTGACATGGAATTATCTGATTGGCTGTTGACCCAGTAACACGATTAAAGATTTTTGACATCGCAAAACATCATACAGTATTACAGATAGTTATTGACACCACATAACATCACATAGCATTAAAGTTTCTTGTCACCACATATCATCACATAGCATTAAAGATCCCTGACATCACATAGCCTAAAACTAGTTGAAACTAGATGATCGTTACATCAGTACAAAACAGACACTTGACCTCAACTTAACAGGTCATGAACTCAAACTTGACCCAGGCGTGAACCCAGACATGAGACTAAATCCCAAACAAACCTGCATGACTCTGCATGGCAACAAACATGAAGCATAAAGTTGACAATTGTGGTGATATTAATAATGTAGCCAGGCAGACGGCTCATTGATTACGCGTGGCAATGACATGACATCATCGTTAGAAGAGGTTGTAGCAAGTAGTGACGGGAGTCGGAGGCGGAGTGTTAACGGAGCCAAGTGTTGGCGCTTTATTGACAGCTTTCCTTGTCCTCAATTCTTCACTTTTAACAAGCCGGGAGGGGAATGAGCAGGCAATTCAATTCCTTATCAGTGCGTCAAACAAAACATTCCCACCTGGAACTCCCCATCGTCCACAACGTTCCGTGGGTGTACAACCCACTACAAGGTCTCCGTCAAATGAGGCGCTCGGGGGAAAAAATTATTAGCTCGAAAAAGATCGCTTCATTTTCAAAACATATTAATTCTACCTCCCCACGCACCACTTCTCTGTGGATATAAGATGGAAAAATCATGAGTCCCGACGAAAAGTCCATAGCCCAGACATGCTAGACCATACGTGCTTACTTTACAAACACAACGTTGTGAGTGACGTCGTGTCTTCTGCGCATGCGGGGTCACTGTGTGGACGCATTACGTTCATACAGCAGACAAACTGAGGTCGCAATTAATATGTAATGTGAATGCTTACTCAAAACAATCATATTTCACAAAAAAACAAAAACGGAATTGACCATTAAGACCCGTGAATGTTTTTTTTTTTTTTTTTTTTTTTGCAGTACGCAATTCTTGTATAGATAACGATACCAAGCACAGATAATATCAGATAAAAAATAAATAAATAAATCCATGTAGTGTTAAAGTACCACTGATTGTCACACCCACCTAAGTGGGGCGAAATTCTTTCTCCGCATTTGACCCATCTCCTGAGAGGAGCGATGAGCAGCAGCAGGAGCCGCGCTCGGGAATCATTTGGTGATCTAACGCCCCATTTCCAAACCTTAAATGCTGAGTGTCAAGCAGGGAGGCAAATGGGTCCCACTTCTATAGTCTTTGGTATGACCCGGCCGGGGAGTGAACGCACAACCTCCAAGTCTCAGGGCGAACACTTTACCACTAGGATATTTTCGGGCCTTTGATAAAAATCATTAATAAGTCTAAGCACAATTTTTATTAACACGACTGATCATTGGGGAGTGCGCACATGTCTCGCTATCAGCAACTACTGTCCGGACTACATATCTACATATCTGGCTGATTCCATTACCGGAGGTTATCAGAGTAAGAACAGTTAAGTAAGGACAAAAAAAAATGTTCACTATTTGTATTGTGCAATATGGGTTCACACAGTTATGCAAGGTACACCAATACTCAAAAAGTATTAGTAAAGTATTTCATAATACAATGTGTGTAATTCTTCATGTTGTGTGTTTAGCCTTACAGAAAAACTCCGACTGGGGTGTCATTAAACAGTTTAAAGCACACTTAGAGACGGTAGTATCTTGTACAGAGAGCATATGCAGCGCAAGCAACATCAGGCAACCACACATCGCTTTTTGTGACGTTTACGCCTTGCAACTGTGCAGATGGGTTGCCAAAAAATTGTCTTTTCTGCCTAATTAAGACTCGTTTATGGTGTCTTCTTGTAGTCTAACAGAAGAAAACCTGGCACCCTTAAAGAAAAATGAACTGCGCTCAGAACCGTTCATTGGAACCAGAATAGGGTTGCCAACTTTCTGATCCCGAAATAAGGGACAGGTGCACGGCACGGTGTCATGGTGGTGTGAGCGTGATGTGTGAAATCAGTGTATATTCTGATTAGATTCAATGCACAAAGTTTGTACATTCCCTTAATCCTTACTCCAGGCCGTCATTATGTAACCTCATACTAAACCTCAAAGAAACCACAAAAAAAAAAAAAAAAAACAGGTGCAAAAAAAAAAAAAAAATGCAAAAGAGGAGCGTGACTCACCAAATTTACTTTTTCCATGGATACTTGTAACAGCACAGTCTTTTCTTTCTTACACGTTTATCCATTCTCTCTTCCTAACCGACTGGACAACACTACACATTATTATCATTATTTATTTTTATTTTTATTTTTTCTAGCCACTTGCTCAGTATAAACCGCTACAAAAAATGCATGACAATGCCTGTGATTGGCTGACAGGTGCCGTGCTTAGTGCCATTGCCGTTTTTAGCTGATCTAGGACCTGTGCGGTTTGCTGTGTTAAGCGCTGATTGCGAAACTTGCCAGCAAGCTAAATTCTCGCAGTATTTGTTCATAAATAGTACAAGAATACATCTTGTATTGCTCCTGCTGATAGGTTCGCAGCCGACATATTAAGATCGGCGTTTAGAGTGTTGGCGACATGAAGCTGTGACGAAACCAGGAAGTGCCTCTCTCTCTCTCTCTCTCTCTCTCTCTCTCTCTCTCTCTCTCTCTCTCTCACTAGCTGCCTCTCTTACCTTGCAAGATCTCCACATAACGTCACACCAGCGACTGATTTTATTGGCTACGAGCAACTTCCTTGTCACTTGTCAACCTACGGGAGCAGCCGTGGTCCAAAAATGGCAAAGATGCAGTTTGCTGCATTTTGTGTAAGAATTTAGAATTATTTTACGAGACTTTTGAGGTCCCGTACGGGACATAACAATTTAGCCCAAAAAGACGGGGCATCCCGGGTAATACGGGACAGTTAGCAACCCTAACCCAGAATGAAGTTTTTCACAGAAACGGTTAAGAAACAAAAATACACACTATGCTCAGTTCAGTGTCGTGACAAGACAAACCCCGCCAACCACCCCAAAAATATTTTATCATTGGATCTGCATGATTCACGTAGGTCGCTATTTTGGTTTCTAAACCGTGAGTTTTGCCCAAACATGTTGGATTTTTGTGCTTGTCAACAACAAAAACTAACATTGGTATTTTTATAGTCATTGTAAGTTGTGTTGAGAAAGTGAATGTCTTTTTATTTTTTATTTTTTTATTATTTTTATTTTTTTTTTTTTTTTTTTTTTTGCAGTGCCGAAAGTCAAAGCATAATAGCACACAAATGAACACTTTACGGGACAGTTTAGAATTATGCTTGCATTTTATTTGATCGATTTTCTTTTTAATTGTCTATTTCTATTGCAGAAGCAGCATGAGAAGCAAACATAAAAGAAAACAATTCTGCCAGCGCAAAAGCTTGAGAAGCATTTAATACATTTGTTCAGCAGGAAAAGCAAATAATGAGATTGTTCCCTTTCATGTTTTTACCTCACATTAACAGATGCCTGTCTTTTCACGTCTCCTTGTTTATCATAGTTCCACATGCTCCATAACCTCACACATGGTTGGGCTGGCCACATCACTTCAGTTGGTGGGTCATTGCATTCCCTGACCTTAATAGGAGTTAGTTCTCTTGGGGAATTTTGAGATATTCAGTGGGACAATACGTTTGTTTGTGTTTCTCAGCACACATTTGAGTTGAACTTTGTTGACTGTCACTGTTAGCCACCCGTCTATTTCGGTACCGTTTGTCCTCATTGGCGTTGTTGTGAGTGTGCTTATCCGCTGACTTTAGGCATGTGGAAAAAAATTCAACGACTCCAGAATGTTGAGGTCATAATTTTATAGTCCAGGGCAATTACGGTGAAGAGGAAAATTTGTAGTTTGTATTTAAAGTTTGAATGATATCTTTTGTGACACCAGTTCTGGAACCTTTCTGACACACCTTGTACTATGTCAACCAGTCAGCCTGAAATAGGGATGATACGTTGACAGCCTCTCTGAAATCCAAAGGATAAATAATGTTGTTTAGCTTGCAACTGAGTTGAGTGTCTGTTTGCGTATGCCTGCGTGGCTGTCTGTGTTTAGAACTCTAATGTGCACAACATATGTCAATCACTGAAGTCTTAGAAAGTCAGTCTGTCAGCTGACAGATCTCGCTTTGCCTCGTTCAATGTCACTCTAAATTAGGTTGCTCTGTAGCTGACTGTGTCTTTCTGACTCAAGCGCACACAAATCCAAGCCTAACACACATACAGCCCTTTCAAACATGATGCGTACTTATTGCTCCAGTAACTTTTTTTTTTTTGTGTGAACATCATATTCTATTTGTGCATGCGTATCACATCACGGGCGTGTTGCGTTCACATTAGAAGTCACATTTGTATTTGTAATGTGAACATAAAAAGATCAGACTTAACAAAGAATCTGAATTGGGCATCACACCCTGCAATGTGAACATCTAAACATTCTAAACATCATCACACTGGATTCCAAAAGAAACGGACAAGAAGTTCTTTAATTGCAGACTTCCACCTTAATTTTGAGAGGATTTACGGTACGGTCAACATTTGCCTCGCAGGTCTCAAATCCAACGCAAGTCGGAAAGTGTCTGGGTGTATGCTCCTCAAGGCCTCAAGACCTTCGGGCGTCCGCTAGCTGCGTGCTATGCTAGCATCGAAATATCCTCGGGTTAAACCAACCACCATCCTGTGAAATCAAATGGTGCCATGTTTCGGTTCCGAAGCGCATCTTTCTAAGCTGTGACTGTGCGGGAGAAGAAGAATTGGCAATTTTCCACGGCACACTTGAAGGCAGCAGCATTCACACGCCTGTGTACTGACGTCACCCACTCGCTTTGGTTTTAGCGAAACCAAAGCAGTTTTGTATTATAATTCTACATAATTACATTTATTTTGTGTGCTTTTCTACAGCCAAACCTTCGAAGAGTAGGAAAAGGAAAACAAAAACTAGGTAGCGCTATATGCATAACTGAATTTTATCATATAGATATTTTCAGACCGTGACTATTAAGTTGTATGAGAAGTTTGGGATTTTTTGGAGCTTGTACATGTGAGTTATTAAGCATTTGCGCTTTCTGGAGAAATGAAATTTTAAAGACAATATTTGATGCCCCGCCCCCATCATATAGTATTTCGAAAAGTCAAGATTTTTTGCCCAATTGTTGTCTCAGGTCTTGACATGCCAAGTTTGAAGTCAATCGGATGAAAACTGTTTGCAAAGGTGGAAAAAGCATGATCACAGTGAATGTGCCAAAATGGGCCAAAATTGGATATTCAAAAATTCGTAGCGCACTTCCTGTACATTTTAGCTACATGGTCCCAATAGACTTTTTTTTTTTTGTGTGTGTCGGGGTGCTACACGTGCCTACCAATTTTTGTAGCTCAAGGTCAAACGTTCCGGCTTGGTTTTTCTTTTTGTACGCTATGGGGCGCTATAGAGTAACGTTGTTTTGTCAACGTCAGAACTTACAATTTTTCGCCGTGCCCAAGGAGTGTGCAAAGTTTGGTGAGTTTTTGTAAATGTTTAGGTCCCCAAAAACGCGATCATTTACGGAGATTAAAGAAGAAGAATCCGAACAAAAAACAAGAGGGACCTCGCAGCGGTAGCTGCTCGGGCCCTAATAAAGACAATGTTGAATGTTTGCTAATAAAAATCACTTCTGCCTTTGAAAAGAAGAACACAACATTACGTTAAAAAATGCAAGCAGCTCAGCATGAGCATGATCAAAAATGTTAGCCATGTTGACCCAGTTTGAGAGGTCATGTTCCCCTCCACAGCCACCAATGCACCCTCCACCTCTTTCCAGTACTAGGCACCCATCACCTCAGTCGACCCTATGACAGATGCCTGAGGAAATATAAAACACTGTATTAAAAGATGAGCTGTTTTGCTTAAAATTTACGAGTCAGCTACATGCAGGCACGTCACTTAGCACGGCCGCTACAGTGCTGTCTTCATTTCCTTGTTACAGTATACAGGCACCCGATTGGCCACATCACAAGAAATACACTGATGATTGGCTGACTGCTCAGCATGACAGAAATGCTGCATCTGAAAAGTGGAAGTAATGTGGACAAAACGCTGGCTGCGCTGGCTGTTAACTGGATTACATAAGGATAGTTTGTTAAATAGCTTTATTTAAAAAAAAATAGAGAGAACAAAGGTTTGTGCCAGCCCCTGTCCCCCCTGGCACAGACCCCTTACTCTGACGGGGTGCATCATGCTGAGAACAGCTGCCGGTGGACCCTGCTTGGCGCAGCACGTTTCCCGGCTCGTGGCAGTTCCCGTCGTGCTGCAATCCACCCACCATGCCTCTGACATCAGATCACACAAGACAACCCATAGAATTTAAGCATATCACCAAGTGTATAAGAAGAAACTAACAGGGATTGCCATGATTCGTATATTTTTACTTTAATTGGTTGTTTCTACAAGTATACCTGTGTTCCCTTTAAGAGTACTGCTTTGTTTCTTATTTGACTTTAATTGTTTGACTTAAGCAAAGGAATCCATGGTAGTAGGTATTATCCAATTTGTAATGTTACTAATCTAAAAATATGTCAAACTAGATTGACCTCTCTTGACCCTGTCATGAAAGCAGCATGATCTGTCTCACATCCTAAAGCCCAATTCACACTGACTGCAGAACGGACGCGGTGCGTTTTCCGTACGGCGGCTGTACGGATAGAACGCATTCAAGTCTACGTGTCAATTCACACCAGCTGTGGTGCGGTGTGTAACAACTGCAGCGGTGCGGAAGGTTTCCGCAAGCGTTCTATTTCTTCCGGATGCTGCATGCGGATTTTCATGAAGCTAAAGAAATTACACAAGCCGGGCAGGAAATCGAGCGTCTCGTATTAAGGTAAATCCGTTATATTTCAAAATAAAACCGTTTGGGAACTCGTTTTTGGGGGAGGGAAGATAGCTTTTTTTTTTTAAAGAGCATTTTTTGCCCGCCAAATTTAAAGAGCAACTGTTATATGTTAATTTCTTTGACATTTAATGTGATGAGGACGTCTTCAAAATTTTTGATCCACTGCACCCTCATCCTCTTTTTCTAATCAATTAATTACTTACATAATTCACAATGGGGGGGAAATGACCCCAATAGTTTGACATTCTGAATGCCATACGCAAAACTTTATTAAATGCTTTACTTTATCCATGTAGTTATGTTTCATGCTCAAACACAAACTGTGCTACCTTTAACGTAACCATCCACTGTCAGATAAAGGATCATCTGTCAAATTAATAGTGTGATTAATCTGCATTAATACATCAAGATTTTTTTGTGATTAATGAGTTAACACTTTAATTTTGACAGCACTAGAAAGAAACACAATGTTAATTAATGAATACTGTATGTTTAAAATAATACTTGCACATCCACTGTTGTGGTTGTGCTCTCACGGTGTTGTGTTTTTGTATTTTTCCACTAGCCTCTGATTGAGTGGTGGGGCGTGTCCTCCTGTGCCGCACCTGTTTCCCATCCTCAATCAACCCTTCATAAGTACAGGAACTGTTTCATCTTGGGAAGATGATGCCAAGGCATGGCTTGTTTGGCTGCGCGTTTGGTCATTGTTTACTTCCTGTTTCTTTTACTTTCTGTTTACGTCTTCAACTTGTAAACCACAGAATAGAAGGGAAACCTGCTCTGATTGGCTGATGTCACGCACATTTCCATCACATCTGATCACTCGCTGATGCTCCCAGCTTCATTATGATATTACAATTAATCATGTACCACGGAGCCCTATTATGTTGCCCTTTGGAAAGTAATCGATAGAGTGTGGGATTTTGTGAGGCTTTATGTGTATGCTTCGAAAAAAATAATTCTGAGTTTTATGAGAAATTTAGGTTGCCATATGCGACTGTTCTGATTTTGGTGCGTCTATGACAGAGATTTTTGATCTGGCAAATAAATTATACCATTATTCCAAGTACCCCCAGCAATGTGCTCACGTAATATTTATTTCTGTTTTGTACATTGAATGAGTTTTTTCCATGTATATTTGAAATATCCAACTGTGTGAGTGGTCATTGAACGCACCTAGAACTTCCTGCCGAACGTGAATGACTTGCTTCGTTTTCGTTTGCTTCTCTCCACGCATCTCTGGATAATAGAATGTAAGCACCCCCCCCCCCCCCCCTTCATGTCTTTAAATGAAAACAAACGTAATAATTTCACATCCAATGCTTGCGCGACGAGTGACTACTCCCCCAGGTACACGTGTTAACGGATGCAACAAGTCAAGTGCATGCGTGCGCAAATGGGGCCCCACACGGACGATGGTGCCCTACGTACGCATGCGTACTGTGGGGCACTGTAGGGTGCGGCAGCCCTGAGAGCAAGCAAACGTTTGTTTTGCTTCATATCGGTAGCAAGCCCCCCCCCCCCCCCCCCCCCCCCCCCCCCTGAGAGCAAGCAAACGTTTGTTTAGAGTAAGAGAAGTTAATCTTAGAAGTTGAGGTGTTGTGTTCATGTTAGCAGTTCAGATGTTGTGTTGACTTTAACCCGTGTATCATTTTTGAGTGATTTCAAATATGCGCTTTGGCCCAATAACGGTTGGAGAAAAACTGCACATTAAAACTCACATGCAGTGGAGGAAGTTCCATTGTGGGACTTTGATGGCTCCCGTCTGCAGTCAAACGGTGCGGTGCTTGGAGACGGTTTCATTTCAACCCTGACGCCTAATTACAAGCAGGTGGGGACAATATCAACTCAAGTCAAGTAATGAGATTAATGAGCAAACATCCCCCCCCGCTAATCAGTCACTTATTGTTTTACTGGAAGCAGTCCATTTATATGTATACAATAGTGTCATGGTGAAAAAATAAACAAATTGTTCCCAAACCGCTATTCAAATCATCTGGTGAAAATTCTTCCATTTTTAATATCGCAATATATATCGCAGACACACACAAACAAACAAAAAAAATCGCAATGTTAATTTTTCCAATATCGTGCAGCCCTAGTTGTTGGGAATGCAACTTATGACATAATTTTTATTTATAAAAGAGGAATACCATTCGTGGTTGCTGTGTGTCTCTAACTTAGGATATAAATAGCCAGACTGTACTACATAATATATGTGCGTACACTAGGGCTGCACATTATATCGAAAAAATATCGATATCGCGATATTGGCCCTTGCAATATGCATATCGCAAAGGCACGCAATAAGTTTTATATGGAATTTTACGCTTTTTATATGAATTTGACCAGTCAGACGCTAACTAAAATGTGCATCGCCATTCAATAGTTGAAAATTATCAAGACATAATTACAATTAATTAACTAAGATTACATTAAGGTTGTTTATTTTGCCACATGAAAAATGTTTTTCTTTCATTAGGTAATAAAAAAGAAATTTCTTTAGGTACATGTTAAATATCGCAATAATATCGATATCGCTCTGTTCAGCAAGTATATCGCATATCGCATGTTTTTCCAATATCGTACAGCCCTAGCGTACACTAATGAAGCCTGCCTCGAGTGAAGACTACAAAACATTTAAAGTAGCCAGAACAGTACAGTTGCGATCAATCCAATGCCCTGAAACTATACACAGTTCATGAAGGTAGAAAGGAATTGAAAACCATACCATTTACTCAGATGAGAACAACTAGATTCAAGTTCATTATCTCTGAACATCATAGTCATTGAACCAAAAGCTAATCGCTTTTGTTCCCTGGTGGCCGTAATATGAAGTTGTTTCATGGGGATAAACAAACCACGTCTCACTCAATCACATGTGTGCCAGCCTGGAGCAGCAAAGTCAGATGAGTATCCCTTGGGCTACTAACACTCTGTCACAGCACATTAAAACATTAACTTGGAACATTGTCCCCGCCGGACATAGGCAGTCATACAGCACACACGTGCATGTGTGCGAAGACAATTGGATAGCTGCATGTCACAGGATACACACAATTTAGGTTTATAGGCTTGGTTGTTTTCCGTCTCAAGCTCAAGGATATCATTCAGTCACTAAGTTTCACACATACTGTCAGCTGTTCTTTTCCCAAAACTCCAATAGTTAGAAGAAAAAGTATGTGGACTTTGTAATTACTTTGATTTCTGCATAAATTGATCATAAAATGTGATCTGAAGTCAAAACAGACAACACCCAAAACACATTTTTAAAAACAAACATTTTTCTTATTTTTATTTTTTTTGGGGGGGGGCACACCATGCAAACATTGTTCCCCGTGACGAAAAAATGGTTTGTGACTACTTTACTACCTCAGGGCCTGGATGCATCGCTGGAAAACTTAAGACCATCTGTCGGCTAATTGAAGCTCAACGGAGGATGGATGATGCAACAAGAGAATGACCCAAAGGACAGAAGTACATGAACAACAGAATGCATTCAACAAAAGAAAATTAACCTTCTGGAGTGCCCCAGTCAAGAGTCCTGAACCCAGTACAATGGGGTACCGCACGAATGCTATTTTTAGACAGGCCACGTGACTTCAGCAGCTTGAACCGGAAGGGGGTCAAAAAGAAGCCAGCTCATTGACAAGCCATGCAAAGTAGTGCTTTGTTTTGTTCTCGTTTATATCCTAGAAATAAATAAATAAATAAATAAATAAATAAGTAAATAAACATGCCAAGTACACACTACTGTTATGGAACTTGCAGAAACGACACTACAACCGTCCACATATGAAGGATATATTCTTTATTCGTTTCCCGAAATCAAAAATTCAGAGGGATAAATGGGAATGGGGGATCAACGTGTGTAGACGTCCAGAACAGCAGCAAAGTCAAGCCTTTCACCTTCATATGTAATATACATTTTGTTGGGGGCCATGCATGGATGCTCCTACAGATGACAATCCTGCGCTTGCCAGCAACCGATCATATGTCTTCATATTTATTTTTTTATTTATTCTTTGCTTGACGTTTGGCACTACCCCGACTGCTAGACGACAAGAATGAATGACGAGGAAAAAATGCTAAAATGGCGTTACCACTGTTGTTCGGACGTGTCTTGCCTGATTTTTAATTTTTTTTTCTTTTTTTTTTCTTTTTTTTTTTTTACCTTTCGTGCAGCTGTGACATGTATGATAATTTATCTGAAGGGACTTTTCTGAATTAAGGAAACAAAATTTTAAGCGGGAAGGATATAATAATTGAAAGAATTGAGGTATAGCGAATGTTGTTGGTTGTGCCCAAGAATTTCCGAGTAGAATTGCGATCGCTACACACACAAAAAATGCAATAAAAAAATGTACCCCCAACAACTATCAAAGACAACCAGGTATGACAGACAGGGCATATGGTGGTAGAATGTTAGTGTCAGTTGTGTAGGATGATGTAAGTCATGACTTTTTCAGCACTTTTTCCCGTCTTTTTCAGCCCTCTCTACACGCAAACCATCTTTTCAATTGAACGTTAGTATGTTCTTCGACGTCTATACCAGTGAATTTGGCACCAGGGATATCATTCTCTGACAGAATTAGTAGATTTAAGCACAGTAGACATCCCGTTAGTGGACAGTTTACATCCGTCTAGTATGACTGGCCTGCAGAGTTTGACCCCCTCGCTAGACTCATGAATATTAACTTAAGCCCAATTCACACTGGCTGCTGAACGGACGCGGTGCATTTTCCGTATGGCGGCCGTATGGACGCCGCAAGTATAGAATGCATTCAAGTCTACGTGTCAATTCACACCACATGCGGTGTGGTGCGGAACGACTGCGGCGATGCGGAAGGTTTCCGCAAAAGTTGTATTTCTTCCGGATGCCGCATGCGAATTTTCATGAAGCTGAAGAAATTACACGAGCCGGACAGGAAATCGGGCGTCTCGCATCAAGGGAAATCCGGCATATTTCAAAATAAAACTGTTTGCAAACTCTTTTTTTGGGGGGGGGCTAGCTAGCTGCATCGCATGATATCAGTCGGACATTTAAGACAAAAAATGAGCTCAGAATAAATTAAGTATGACAAAATGACGCTATTTAAACACAACACGTACTTACCCATGGTAGAACAGCCATGGTAGAAGTCCCAGAAATAACGTCCAAAAAGCATATTGATGTGACAACAGACAGGCGTGGCTGTTGTTTACAAATTGGACTTTATATACACTGTTGTTATTGGGTGAACTCAACTCTCCAGCGTGAACCCCACGTGATCTTGTGGTCTGTCGGGAGCAGATTTCGGGACACGCAACGCACGTGGTGTGAATTGCAGTCCTTGCGGCATCCGTATGGAAAACGCACCGCGTCCGTTCCGCAGCCAGTGTGAATTGGGCTTAAGTGTGGTGACGTATATCGCACGGTAGTGATGTGCCTCTCGGGTCGAATCCCTGAAGCGTGTGCCGAGTAATGCAGATGAGTGGTTCATGAACGGCGTGTCAATGCGTGTGTTGATGACGTACGTGGTGACGTTTGAAGCCCCACGAAGCAGGTGTACCACGTGACTGATTCAGGAAATGATTCGCTAGGTTTGAGTGTAGTTCGAAATAAAAGCGGCAAAGAAACGCTATGGATTCCCCTTCACTTTTTGTGTTTTCGGGTCCCTTATTGCGCTACTTTTTTTGCTTTTGGCATTCGATTTGACGAGCCTCTTTTTGCGATGGAACCAGCAAGAAAGAGATTTTCCCTTGTTTAGGAGCACTTTGAGCAGATCTCACCTCAGAAGGTAATGCACTGCAATTACGGTACTATTTTAACAGATTCCAATAATAAAATAAAATAAAATGTGACAACACATAAAATTCACATTTTTCTGTTCACAGTTGAAAGTCCCCTTCAGTACTGGGAATCACAGAAATATATGCGTCCAATTCTATACAAACTTGCTATCTCATATCGATGCACCCCTGCTTCATCAGTACCATGTGAAAGAGGTTTTTTTTTCCAAAGCAGGTGAAATTCTCTGCAAAAAAAAGAAACCGCCTGAGTCCAAAAACTTCGGAAAAAATATTGTTTTTAAATAAAAATGAATAGGCACTTTATTTTACCTCATTTCACATTTTCACTTGTTGCATAAGCACAAACATAGACAAAGTAACACAGAACAATTCATGTTAAAACACTCTTCAAATATATATTCTTTTGTATTGAGAGCATGATTTACACCCCACCATTTTATTGCATGCACCAAGCATGTTATACATTTTTCTGTCCACATGATGGCGTAGTCGAGGAAATGAATCATCTTGAAGCCCCTACGTGTGTGAAGCATTTCACTGCAGGGCTTCACTGCTTTACGGGGCTTCATTTTGCCATCACTATCGCACGGTATGCCATTGAAATGCACATGCGCAATTGAAATATTTTAATTTTTTGGCACCCACCATCTCCACAACACCATTCATTATCATCTTCATGCAGCCTCATTGGCTTCCATCCAATCAACCACTGTATTTACACTCTCAGTTCTTCCTCTTTGATCCATGTCACTGTTCCTTGAATAGAGTTTTATGCTGCTCTTTTCCCCCACATCTGGAACACACTCCCTCCTAACACCTGTAACCTACCCACCATAATACCAATTATTACTGTTTCATTACTGTTTCTCTGATGCCACTCTCACTGACACAAGTTTCTGTAATGCATTGATATTGTAGTCATTGTCTCCCCAATGTCACAGACATGTTTAATTAGGTTTCATAGTGATGCTAATTTGGAACATACTCTGAGGAGAAGAAATGCTCGTATGATTTTAGCAGCTCTGAGCATGTCTTCCTGGCTGAGTCGCCCACTCATGACATGAATACAACTTTACTTTCTTGTTCCGTCACCCTTGGATTCACTTTACATCATCCTACTGCCCACTTAGACTTACAAATGTTTTTTTTGTTTTTTTTTTTCAATAAACAGCCTGTTCTCTCTTTTTTCAGGCCGAGTCGAAGTAGTCCCTCAGCCCTCCCTCAAAATTTCCGTGTGACAGTATACTATAAATCTGTTAGAGGAAAGGCAAAGGCTTATTATACGGAGTTGTAATTTCTGTCCCAAAATGTATGTCAAGCCACTTTGAAATTGACACGACGAGAGGAGGTAGGACTCAGACGCAGAATTAAAGTTGGCCAACAAGGCTGCAGCTTTAATAGCACGAAAACCAAAACACCTCTTAAAGAGGGAAAAAAGGCTGAACAAAAAGAGCTCCAAACTGGAGATACAAAAAGGGCACTCAAAAACAGGGCTAACAAAAGGCGCTCCACAAGGGAGGAAAACCAGGGCAAACTAAAGGCGCAAGACAAGGCAAGGCTAGACATCAAACAAGGACTGTGGTACGAGGACTGAGAGGACGCTTCCATGCACTGAGATATGTGACACTTCGGCAACGAGGAGAGAATTCAGGTGGCTTTTATGTCCGGGTTGATTGGGAACAGGTGGTAGTGATCATGGGCGTGGACCGGTAATCAGTGAGGCTGCAGGAAGGGTAAGTGACCTGGGGTGAGATGAGAGTTAGTACTTTCAAAATAAACCGGGAACCTGACTGTGAAAATAAGAGCATGAACCGCCACTCTGGTGGCGGCGTGACAGAAATCTGGCTTTTTATCTGTAGATATCGGTCTTAAAGGGAACTGAAAGGGAATGAGAGTGCAGTTAAAGCTGCTCAATGCAGGAAACTGAACTTTGAATCGCTACTGCCACGTGTGGCTGAAAAATGCATCTGCACAGTTCCTTATTCACATAATGTGCGCATGACGTTACATCCGCAGATAGAGGGTGTGAAATTCGAACCCGAATCCAGTCTCCAGGAGTACCGACAGCTAATGTTAATCTGCAAATTAGAAGATGTTTGAGTTATAAATGTATAAATATATTTTTAAAAAAGCCTATTATAATTTTTTGGGGGGGAAAATTGCTACATTGAGCAGCTTTAAATAAGTGTCATATTAGCATTACCTTTTAATAAACAGGTGTCCATGCACCACTAAAAATATTTTCATTGTCTTGGTGGTGCGTTCAATTTTTTTTCCACATCACGGGCTCTGCTTCCTGTATTTGGAAGTTAGCCATCGTCAACACTCACCGCCAAGTGGGGGCAAAAGAGAAGACCACTGGCCATGGGAGCTGGCTCACTGCAAGAGACAGATCCACCCCTAAAACCAGCTGTTTATAATCACCATGACAGGAAATATGCTGTAAGAATATGTTTAGAATTCTTGATGTCTGGGATATTTTGACAAAAGCATGCCACAGAAATGCTCTTAAGACCTGGGAACAGTTTTAGATTTTTTTTTTTTTTTTTTGGGGGGGCATAATACATTGTCTAGTTTTTCTTGAGCATGTGTGAGTCCTGCTTTTGTCAGGATTTTTGTGCTTTCTGTTACAGTACTTCTGAGGTGGATTTTAGCTTTTTGCCAATAATTAAGAATTAAGAATACATACAGTTGATATGAAAGGTATTGACAAGAGCTGATAAGAAATCAAACAAAGCAATGAAACTGAAAATAGGAGATCTGATAAAATGAAAAGACTGTTGTTGCAGGAAGGACATCCACAAAAAGGAGTGGAAAAAAGATAAAGTGGAATATTATCTTTAATGTGATATGGAAAGAGGAAAATAATTGTAGAAAAAAAACTCAATGAAGGCAGGAAGAACAAAAATTAGTGAGTCGAGAAGAGAGGATAAAAGAAGTGAGGAGTAGAGAAAATGGAAGAGGAAAGTGGAGGAAGTGGAAATAATCAAAGGAAGGATAAGTACAAAGGTGGAGAAGGTATGTGGGAAAGATGAGAGATGGGAGATACAATAGCACTTGATAAAAGACTTTTAATAGAAACATAACATGGCAACTTAACTGTTGTTAAATTTGACAGAGGAATACGATTTTCGAAAACTGCACAAGTGAGAGTTGAATAGCATTTGAATAAAATATATATTATTGTTGTTGTTTTTGTGTTATTGCCAGTAATAGTCAAGGCAGAACTTTTTTGTATTTGATTGGGTGAAAGAAAAACAAACAAACCAAAACCACCGCTCACCAAATACAAATGATTTCAATGCTTTGGTTAGGGGGGGGAGTCAAATTGTGGCGTCGCGTAGAAAAATGACGTAAATACATGTTTTCACCAATATAAGTGCCCTTTAAAGGAGGACAGCTCTTCATTCTGGTTAACACTAAAAACGTATTACTGCATACTGAGCACTGATTCCACTTCTTGTTTTGCTGAAAGGATCTTATTTATTTAGTTAATACTGGTGGGTGTTCTGTTGCATCTCATGCAGAGATTAATTGTGGTCTACATATGTTCAAACCAATGGTTCAAATAAACAGCAGATCGCTGCTTAAAATTAAACAAAATTAAACATCCTCCCTCTGCCTCAGCACAGCTTGGTGTTACAACTTATGATATCCTACATAGAACATTAAAAGTTCAACATTCATTATTTGTAGTTCTCCAACCAAGCGAGACGTGCTTACAAAGTCCTGCATCTGTTGCCTGAGCGTACATCTTCATTCACAATGACCCCCATGCGCACAAAGACACACTGTTAAACAACGGCTCTCCTTGAAAGAAACTCAATGCCTTTAAGGTACTAGCTGAAAGATTGATGGCCATTTATCAAAGCGCATCGACCCATCACGGTTTGTTTGCTACTTTGGTGACATTTATCAAACAAACCGGGAGAGAGCATGGCTAAGACCAGGTCACATCCTGAATACAAAATAGTTTTGCATATAGTTTGAATGTATTAGGAGGTTGTGGAGAAGGTCATAATCACTGTTTCAATAGCCATGTAGGCTTATTGCGCCATAAAATTTAAATTCTAGTCTGAGAGCGTCTACTTCCATTGAAAGGATTTTTTCCCCCCTAATAATAAATAGCTGGAAGGCCGGGAAAAATCCATTTGTATGTACATGTTCTTGTCATTTGATGTCGCATAAATCAAGGCTTTTCTGGTGTTGATTTGACATTTAACTGGCTACCAATACAACCTGCAACGGAAGATTTACTGTTACGACAGCATATTGCGACTTATTCACAAACTGCAAATCCCACCTTGGCCATTTCTCAAGAAGAATGCGGTTTTCATCCTTGCATGCTTTCTTCACAACAATCAGTAGAATAAACATCAGAACATGAACAGATATTTAATGGTTTTGTGATTGAAAAATGATTATTGAAATGCATGTGATTTAAAATACCATTACTTCATCTGCATCATTATAATGTTTACATTTCAGAATTCTTCGTAAAATCCCACTTTTTTTTTCCCCAAACGGTCTTTCTAAAGAACACATTTAAGTAAATGATCTCAGCAATTGCTGAATCAGCTTCATTGGGTCTTATTCACTAACAAATGAGTAGGAATGTTTGTACTCTGCACACAAGTTGGGCATATAAGCAAAATCACCGTCGAATTCACGACACGTGCTTACCAGCCCGTTTTTTTGGGGGGGGGGGTTTCCGCATGACTGTGTGTATGTTGATGAATCACAATTCATCCTAAGAGCCTGCATGACCGTGGAACCCTAATTTGCATAACCCACACTCATTTCTGCCCAAAAAAAGCATCTGCTTGACGGATCTCAGCCAATACGCAGATGTTAAAAAGAAACAAAAATTGAAAGTTGAAATGAACCATTACACAGAATAGCTGGTTAGTTTTTCACAAGTCTTGTGTTCCTTTAAACAGACTAAAAAGACTTTAAAGTTGAGTTAGAAAAGTAACTTAATAATATTCTATTCTTCTAATAGTTTTGTCAATGACTCAAAATAACGAATAAATCTGGCTTTCTTATATATAGTTCTTGTAACATTCACCACCAAAAACTGGAGCGCCTACATTTGTCCCCTTTCATTAAACAAACCACAGAAAAAGAATAATATGCAGAGTCATAGTACTGTTTCTTCATCATCTGAGTTTTAATGAGTTTCTACATCCCCTCTGCAATATACTCACGTGCCCTAGGTTGGGAAACACTGATTTGATTGATTATGATGCTCGGTAGGCTGTGAAGCTTTGCTTTTCCTAAAGGGGAAGAGGTTTTGGAGGCCTCACTATAAGTGCTGGACCCTCTGTGTTGAACAAAAAAATTTTCACAAAAAGCAAATCTTTTTTTCCCAATGTCGTCTTTTAAAGTTAAAATAATGGAGCTGTTTTGCCAGACGCTGCTTGATGCAGATAGTTCTTGTTACACTAAAATATTTAGCAGATATCATATCGAGTCTCTGCCAACTTGTCAAGAAAGAAAGAGGAGGGAAGGAAAAATGGGAGAAACAGAGGTCAAATTGTTCGTCTTTCTGGTTTGTCCAATAAAATTAGATGTCGCAACAGCAAGCCACTCACATGATTTGTTTGACAGTAATCAGTAGGGGTGGGACAAAAAACCGATTCGACCGAACCATCGGTCGTCAAGGGGAGCAGACTCGTCAACCGATACAAAATCCGGGAATCCTTAGATACATTGCTTGTAAAGCTGTGGACCGGATATCGCGTTGCTGTGAATCGGTTGCGAGTGAGGCTTTATGGTTTTCATAACAATAGCAAGAGTTCTGCACCGTGCTCTACTTGTTTTGTTTACATTTCAGTAGCAGCACTATTCAAGCTACTTCCGTGTTTACAGAAAGCTAGTAAAGTAGCGCTCAGAGACGCTTCATTCCCCGGATGTTGTAAACATAATGCAAAGACGTTACGCACCTTGGGGGGGGGGGGGGGGGGGGGGGGGGGCTACCGTCAACGCCGTGCTCGCGACACGGCGCGCGCGCTCACAACGAGTGACAACATGCAAATGGAGACAGTTAGCAGAAGCCGGTGCCGTACATCTCGGTATTTCCCATGGCTATCGAGTCCTCTCGGTGCACTTGTATGTCCCGGGCCGGCGTTGGTACTGCGCGTGAGCCAAAAAGAGTAACTCCCGTGACGATCCAATGCATGGATTCAAACGACACAGGCATGCCCCACAGCCCACACACCAGCTAAGCTAAACGCACACTGCAAGTATCTCATTTCTCAGTTTGTGGCTCCCTGTCAATGTACACAACTAGCATGAGCAGCAGGGAACTGAGACGTGCCCGCAATTACGTCATCAAACTCAAAATGAACGACAGCCCAAAAAACAAAACAAACAGTCGTGATTCCGTGGTCATCATCGTGTCTCAGATTAAAAAAAACAAAAAAGATGTCATACATTAACGAAAAAGGAATGTGATGGCAAAGAAAAACAAAAATTGTTAATAAAAAGGGAAATGCACTTTTGTAAATAATTTTAGGTTTATGTCATGTCTTAAATTTATGTTTCTGAAATACTTCACAATGTGGACATATTCTGTTTAATTGTGTTGGTGTCTTTTTAAAGGTTAAATATTTATATTTCAAATTGAATTATCAGCCTTTTGTTTTCCTGATCCTGATTTTGAATTAAAAAACAAAAAACAATTATAACTGTCAATAACAACTAATAAATATTTAAACTGATACATTTTTCAGTCATATCGCCCAGCCCTTTGTTCCGGTCCATTTAAATAATTGATTCAATATATAAAAATATAGAAGACATTGTTGTTGTTCTTTTTTTTACACATTTGTAGATACTGTAAAAATTTGTGGTGTTTTAAGATTAATGTTTACAAGCAACAAATGTCACTATAAGTTTTGAATATTGAAATTAATCGTATCGAATCAAAAATCGTATCGTTCCCAAACTTAATCGAACCGTATCGAACCGTTCTGTTCTGAAAGATAATCGTTTTTCAATCGAATCGCAACTTGTGTATCGAGATACATATCGAATCGGCCTCATGTCAGAGATTCCCACCCCTAGTAATCAGTCATGAATTGAAGAATAATGCTACATTTTAAATTGTTTGATGTTATATTATACATTATAGACAATGTTAAAAATTCAACTTGTATGTAAATTGTCAATGAAGTGGGTCCAAATTGTCATGTCTGGGATCACGCCAGGGTTACGTTTGAGTTCATGACCTGTTCAGTTGGGTTCATGACCGTGAGGTCAAGTGTCCGTTATGTACTGATGTAACAAGTGTCTGTTTTGAACTGATGTAACTAACATCTAGTTTCAACTGGTTTTAGGCTATGTGATGTCAAGAATCTTTAATCCCTTTACCTGGTCAACAGCCAATCAGATAATTCCATGTCAGTCCTGTTACCCACATGTCTAGCCACAACCAATCAGATCAATTCCTTGTCTATATAAGCTCCTGAGAAGTGTGTGTCTTGTTGGATTATTACTTCTGTTACCATTGTCTCTCTGTGCAACTCTCTTTGTTTCTCGTCTAGTAAAGTTTGTTTCATGCCTCTCGATGTGAATAAATAGTTAAAATTTTATTTGTGTCTGCGCTTTGGGATCCAACCTTCAGCACATGACAGACAAATAAAACCTCACCTAGGGCATCACAATGGCTAGGGTGGTCGTTTTTGTCTTGGCTGTTCAATATGCGTGGTTTTGGAATGCGGGAGGAGGCCTGAGCACCAGGAATTAAAATCCAAAGCATAAGAACAGTGTGAGGCAGACATGCTAGCCACTTGTGCACCATGCCGGAGAGTTACAGTATATAACAAAAAAAACAGAACAGTGCATCCTCAATGCAGTATTGGACAGTCAGCAGGTCACCGGTGTGAGATGCCAGCAGAAGAAGATATGTCATCAACATGACTGCGGAAAGATGTCTTCTCTCTGTTGCCTTGTGGTGGTGTTTCTGTCATTGTGCAAGGCTCAAAATAAGCGGCTTCACATCGAAGTTTGGTGTTAAAATTTGTCATTTCCTCCTCATTAGTAAACATTGACTCGCAAAACTGCGCTGAGACAAGTCTCGAATAAAACAGAAGTGAACACAGCGACCTCGTCATTCACTCCAAAGAGCGAGCACGTTATTGTCAATTAAGGGACAAATTGTCAATTAGTGTCTGCCTGCACATTGTACAAGGGTGCAAGTGGCCAGTATGAGCACAGGGAGGAAGGGGAGGGGAGGGAAGAGAGAGAATACGCTTGTCTGCAAGGCAAAAAACAGCAAAACGCAATCTATGATAGGAATGAAAGTGCCAGTAATGCTGCTTGTTGCTGGATGCATTGTAAGCATGGCAGTCCCTCTCCTGAGAGAATCTTCTCCAAAACAGGGCAGTTATTTTACAACAGAAAAAAAACAGATCAGCTTCTGAAAGTTGGGGTCCTTAATACAAAAGTTATCTGGATGCTGTGTCAAACCTAGTGATGGGATTTTCAGCTCTTTTAGGTGAGCCGGTTCATTTGGATCGGCTCAGTGAAAAGAGCTCTTTTTGGCTCTCAAAAGGCTCTTTTAACTTTAGCTTTTCTTTTAAATGTTTAACGACAAATTTACCATACATTTTCGTAAATGACTTGGTGAAGTAAATATTGCACTCTACTGACAAATAGCAATTATCAAGCAAAGAAAATGATTTTTACTCATTTTATTGAATATTAAAAGGTTCCAAACAATAAACAAGCAACAAAATTCAAACTTCAACCAACAACAATCAAACAACAAAAATGGTGAGTAGTAATTTAACTGCAACAGCAGCAGCGAACAAAACAAACATTAGCTACTCACCCGGTCCAGGATAAAAGACCTTGCTTTATTTTAAATTTGCATTAAAAAAAAACCAACTAAATATTTTAACTTGGACGGTCCGGCTCCTTCTATCATTCTCATTCTGCCCTATTGTCATCTGACTTTAACCAATTAAAATGTCTCCAAATGTTACTCCATTTTTGGCTCATCTTGTACAAACCGTGTTTGTGTGTTGTCCTTTCCTCTCCTGTTTTCTCCTCCTCCTGTCTCTCTCTTTCTGCAGCTGCGCAGACGAGGCAGAACGTGCGCAGAACGTGTGCAGTACCATGCCCCTCCCCTTTCTCTTCCCGTCTCCCTCTCTGAGCACGGCAGCTGAGCCACTGCCAAACCTCGCTTCAGACACGTGAAAAAGAGAGCGCGACATAGGTAGAGAGGGAGAGAGCGAGGGAAAATGATGGAGCCTCTTTGTACTGGCTCGTTCGCGACCAACACATCACTAGTCAAACCACCCTTTTGTATCACATATTTTAATTTAGATGTTGTGTTTCGATATTGTTTCACGTGAAATTAGTTTAGCAGGAAAAAAATAAAAAAAGTTAAAAACTTAAATCATTAAAAGTTCCAATGAAAACAGTTTATGTGCATTTTCCTGAGTGAAAACGGAAGACCCTGCTGCATGTCCACTAAAATGTAAATTCTGAAAATTTGGCCCGACGCCAGTGATGTGTACATTTTGTAAAGTAATAAAAATCCATCCATCCATCCATCTTCTTCCGCTTAGCCGAGGTCGGGTCGCGGGGGCGGCAGCTTTAGGAGGGAAACCCAAACCCCCCTCTCCTCAGCGACTTCAACCAGCTCCTCCGGCGGGATCCCACAGCGTCCCCCGGCCAGCCGAGAGACACAGTCTCTCCAGCGTGTCCTAGGTCGTCCCTGGGGCATCCTGCCGGTGGGACATGCCCGGAACACCTCTCCAGGGAGGCGTCCAGGAGGCATCAGAACCAGATGCCCGAGCCACCTCAGCTGGCTCCTCTCAACGCGGAGGAGCAGCGGCTCGACTCTGAGTCCCTCCCGGATGACCGAGCTTCTCACCCTATCTCTAAGGGAGAGCCCGGACACTTGTATCCGGGATCTCATTCTTTCGGTCACGACCCACAGCTCGTGACCATAGGTGAGGGTCGGAACGTAGATCGACCGGTAAATCGAGAGCTTTGCCTTTTGACTCAGCTCCTTCTTCACCACGACGGACCGATACAGTCCGCATCACTGCAGATGCTGCACCGATCCGCCTGTCGATCCCCCGCTCCATCCTACCCTCACTCGTGAACAAGACCCCAAGATACTTGAACTCCTCCACTTGGGGCAGGATCTCATCCCCGACCCGGAGAGGACACGCCACCCTTTTCCGATAAAAATCCATTTAAAAAAATATTTCATTCATAATGACTGTGGCTTAATTGATCATATGGATGTACAAAATGTATGACTCTTGTGAGGATAACAATTGAAATGCTAAGTCAACATTTATAAAACAGTGGTTGAGAATAAAGGATTAATGATGACCATGGACCAAAAATTTATAATTAAACTGACTTATTACAAGACTTACGAATAGCGTTGTGCTGTTTGTGTCCAAAGCACTGCAAGTTGGGCCACTTATTCACTCTCAGAGCTTTGATCATGTTGGTGCCACTGTCAGTTGTTATGCAGACAAGACGATGCTCTGTCAGGTTCCAGACACTTTGGGCATCCTTCAGTCCCTGAGTAATAAGCTCACCTTTGTGATCCTCTGGAAAAGGTGCCGTTTGTAGACAAATACTCCGTAGAACCCAGGCGTTGTTAATAAAGTGCACCGTCAAACTCATGTAAGGCTGCATAGTTCGACTGGACCACGTTTGCCGTTGCAGAATAAAACTCAACTCAACTCAAGTTTATTTATATAGCGCTTTCCAACAGCCTGAACTGTCACAAAGCGCTTTACAGAAACACAAAAAAACAAACATGAAATAAAACATTAACACCAATACAATACAATCACAACAAATCAACATTCTTCCATCCCTACATACGCTTTGATGTTTGATGTTTGAAGCAGTTCTTAGATGAAAGAGGACAGAATCAGTCTCCTTTCAGCAGTTGATCAGACGTGATCTCAGCATGCATGACATCACACACGTTTGCTGCAAGCTAAGTTTGCTTATAAGCTAGCTCATAAACAAGCAGTCGCTGCGTTCGCGATGAGCACCATATACACAAAAAGAATTGTCCAATTTTCCAGTCCCATCCAAACTGCCTCTCCTCCAAGCGCCGAACCTCCATCCAGTCCATGACCCGCGCACACCACCGCGCCCAGCGGCGACGTTCGCGTCCTCAGTTCCACCGCCATCCATCTTAGCTCACCAGTGTAGACTGTCCAGTTGTGCCGACTTTTCCTCCGAGCAGAAAGGGGCTGTGAGAAATGCTGCCTGTTTCCTGGCGCAAAAAAACACAACCGCAGGTGTCTGGTGGGGCAGTCGGATGGCCCCGACACTCCCCCATCAGAAACCGTGCCGACAAAGTATTTGCGACTAGGCAGCACATACCTAGGGTCAAGTGTTTTTAGTAAGTGCATAAAGCCAGTCTTTTCCACCGTATATAGTGGTACAGTGGCATGAAAAAGTATCTGAACCTTTTGGAATTTCTCACATTTCTGCCTAAAATCACCATCAAACGTGATCTGATCTTTGTCAAAATCACACAGATGAAACAACAGTGTCTGCTTTAACTAAAACCACCCAAACATTTACAGGTTTTCATATTTTAACAAGGATAGCATGCAAACAATGACAGAAGGGGGAGGAATAAGTAATTGAACCCTCTGCCTAAGGATACTTAAAGAGCAATTGAAACCAATTTTTACCAAACAATTTAAGTCAGGTGTGTGCCCAATCACTGATGAGTGGCTTAAAGCTTCCCTGCCCACTATAAAACACACACCTGGTTAGAATTGTCTTGATGAGAAGCATTGTCTGATGTGCACCATGACTCGCTCAAAAGAGCTGTCGGAAGACCTGCTATCAAGAATTGTTGGTTTGTATAAAACTGGCAAAGGATACAAAACCATCTCTAAAAGTCTGGATGTTCATCAATCAACAGTCAGCGAAGTTGTGTACAAATGGAGAGAGTTTGGCACTGTTGCTTCCCTCCCAAGGAGTGGCCGCCCACCAAAGATGACGCCAAGAGTTCAGCGCAGACCACTCAGAGAGGTAAAAAAGAACCCTAGAGTGTCTGCTAAAGACTTACAGAAATCACTGGCACAGTCCAATATCGCTGTGTATGCATCAACTATATGTAAAACATTGGCCAAGAATGGTGTTCATGGGAGGACTCCGCGGAGGAAGCCACTGCTGTCTAAAAAAAACATTGTGGCTCGTTTAATGTTCGCAAAAAGGCACTTGGGCACTCTACAGAAGTTTTGGCAAAATATTTTGTGGACTGATGAAGCCAAAGTTGAATTGTTTGGGAGGAACACACAACGTCATGTGTGGAGGAAAAATGGAACAGCTCACCAACATCAACACCTCATCCCCACCGTGAAGCATGGTGGAGGGTGCATCATGGTTTGGGGCTGTTTTGCTTCCTCAGGGCCTGGACAACTTGCAATCATTCATGGAAAAATGAATTCAAAAGTTTATCAGGATGTTTTGCAGGAAAACCTGAGGCCGTCTGTCAGACAGTTGAAGCTAAAAAGAGGATGGATGCTGCAACAAGACAATGATCCAAAACACAGAAGCAAATCGACTTCAAAATGGTTTCAGAAGAACAAAATACACGTTCTGGAGTGGCCAAGTCAAAGTCCAGACTTGAACCCCATTGAGATGCTGTGGCATGACCTCAAGACAGCGATTCATGCCAGACATCCCAGGAATCTGACTGAACTACAGCAGTTTTGTAAAGAAGAATGGGCCAAGATCAGTCCTGATCGATGTGCCAGACTGATCTGCAGCTACAGGAAGCGTCCGGTTGAAGTTATTGCTGCCAAAGGGGGGCCACAAAATATTAAATGTGATGGTTCAGTTACTTATTCTTCCCCCCTTCTGTCATTGTTTGCATGCTATCCTTGTTAAAATATGAAAACCTGTAAATGTTTGGGTGGTTTTAGTTAAAGCAGACACTGTTGTTTCATCTGTGTGATTTTGACAAAGATCAGATCACGTTTGATGGTGATTTTAGGCAGAAATGTGAGAAATTCCAAAAGGTTCAGATACTTTTTCATGCCACTGTACTTGATCTTTGGCGATGTGCAATGCGACCGCATCAGTGATAGCGTTCCATTGTGCTCCCTTCTTATCATAGACGCTGCTGAGTAAATGATTAGCTGATTTTTAGCAGGATTTTTTTTTTTTTTTTTTGCCGACACTACTGTCTTGTTCCTCTCGTAAGGCTTGGCATTTCTCCCATTCGGCTGGATGCTTTTGTTTAAGATGTTGAGACAAGTTTGTTGTGCTGCTACTTTTCGTCGCAATGGGCTTCAAACAAATGTTGCAGCGTGGAATCACTTGTTTCACGTCTGTCGCCGCAAACCCAAACCACTTCCAAACAACTGAAGAAACGACTCCTGTCTTGGGAACAAATGCTTCCCCCGCTTTTGTCGTTGCCATGCTCTCCTTAGCTGTAGCCATGCTCGCCTGCCGGCTGCGAGTAACGGACGGAAACATTGGGGAGGGCGAAGCTACGAAAGCTCATGGGGGCAAAACGTGCACCGCAAAAAAAAAAAAAAAAATAAAAAAATAGATGGTTTGGGGAAACTCAAATGAATTAAAGTTTAAATCGTCCACAAAAAATAATTCAAATTAATTTAAAAAATCAATATATCGCCCAGGCCTAGTAATAGTGTTCAATTGCGTTGTTCAAATGGGTCTTTAGAAAGGAAAGACACAGCGCTTGCGTTATTACCATAGAACCATCGCAAAGTAACATCACAGGAGGCCACATCGCTCTCTGCCCACACATCTTTGCCACATCTGTCAAAAATGCATCCAAAAAGTACTGGACAGAGGCAGTGTGTGGTCACATGTCAAATAAGTGGACACAGGAAAAGGTGAGGAGCTTTTTGAGGGATTCCTCACGACAAGTTCATAGATGTAAAATGGTGGCGAGCCCTTTTCCTTTTTCAATATGCTGCCAGTGGAATCCAAATAAAGAATGTCCTCCTTTGTCCTCTCATTGTAGATGGCTATACTTCTCAAAAGTACAAAAGTACTCCTTTTGGAAATAAAAACATTTTTTGGAGAACATCTTCTGGGTTGTTTGTTTTTCTTTCAACCATGAATTGATGAATTGCAAACTCAACAACTCATTGCTATGGAGACGGCTTTTTTGCCTCACTTCCCATGAAATGTTTTTTTTTTTTAAACAGAAGGTGACGGTGCCACATCTCTGCAGCATGACTTCATAACTGTTTCTTGTAATTGTCCAAGTTCTGCAAATACCTTGAACTCGGCAATTCTTTTTGCAATATATGCCCCAGTGCTTCCCTGTCCTTTCCTAGAACTGGTCCTGATTTTAATTTAGTCCGATTGTGGATGCACCCTGGGCCCTTGAAATCCACGATGAGTTTTAAATCGTTGGGAGTTCACTGTGACTTGAACGGGACACCAAAATTCAGGACCTTGTCTTTGTGAGCCTACTGTCTTTATTCTGTCTTTTGAATCCTATAGAGTAATAGGGATGGATGGATCTATAATTCCTTTTGAGATTATGTTTGTCCACTGAAGGCCTCTGAATCCTCTGTGTTCTAGATTTTGTAGAGAGGTCCAGTCCTTTTGGTCTATTTATCCTTATGAAACCATCTTCTGCAGATGTGGCAGTCTCGCTGTCGTTGGTAGTAGTTCTCTAAGAGAATTAGGACAGCAAAAATAATAAAAATGATGTTAATATCCATCCATCCATCCATCTATCCATCCCACACTAAATCATTCACATCAACAATGTACCGTGTTTGTAATGAGCAGGAACCAAGACTATGACAAATCTCACAACCTCACAGAAAAGATACATAATATAAATAAAAGTATAAGATATTGTATTTTGTATAGTTCTTTTTTTTTTGTTCAAACCTGGTCTCCTCTTCATCTGAAAGTGTGATATGTGCATTACAAACCGTGCATTTCTTTACATTTATTCAAGGTCTGTAAAACATATATACTAGGGATGTAACGATATCCAAAAATCACGATACGATATCACAATGTGAAGGCCACGATATGATAATTATCATAATATTGTGGGGAGATTGGTGATATATAAAAAAGGTCACAATATTGTAAAAAATGAGCTTGTACTAAATATATATATATATATATATATATATATATATATATATATATATATTGTGCTTTTGTACACGACGGCAATGCATATAAACAACCTACAATCTACAAGACTTAATATCGAGGCACTTTCTTGCTAATATGCACACATTGGAGTTCCTCCACATATTGACTCGGTTCACACACAAATTACTTTACCCTTCATCTGACCATTAGCGTGGATTTTAAACATTGAAGGGCCAAAACATGCCTTGTGAAATTAATCTGCACTAAAAAAAAAACAAAAAAAAAACTAGAGGGTGCTACAACTGCACAAATGGAAATGGAAGTTAAAAGATGTGGTGCTTTTAATATCGTGGCATGACGACGATATATTGTGGCAGTTTTAATTTCGCGATATCACGATATTGCCATTATCGTTACATCCCTAATATATATTGGATTCATTCAAAACTAAATAATGTTATATGAAGCATTTTCCTATGTGAAGGTGAATGAATGTATGTCTATATGTTCCTCTTGCCCGATTTCAGCTGGTAAAGTCTCCAGCTTGGCATAAATAGGGAATAAGTTCTAAAATGCAATGCATTAATATTAGACCAACAATGTATGTTTGATTGCCTCAGACAAAGTAATATCTTACATGCTCTGTTATTGGTGACTTGTCAATACTATCGGAGTATGCATCACATAAATCCGACTCCTTTGAAAGACAAAAACATACATTTAGCATGTTAATTGAACAGATATAAGCTAGTTCTTGCAGCAGTAGTTTACCTTTTCCGGTGTTTTGTCATCTACATCAATAGTGATGTGTTTTGTGTGTTGGTCACGGACCTCAGACAATTGTGACTCCTATTAAGTACAAACAAAAGTTGTTGCAGCAGTAGTTTACCTAATCTTTTAAAGACAAACACACAGTTCATTAGGAAGTTCACACTCTTAATAATTGTAAGAATGGACATGCAGCGTTACTTCATATTTTTATGGGATTTCTCCTCCACATCATTTATATTTTAACCTGTGTTCTGTTGCAGCACGTCGCAAAATTTCAACTGGGTGTTTGAGCGGAGCCACATAATTGAATTAGTCAATGATAGTATTAATCTAATTCAAGTCAACTCTTTTCTAACACATTATCATAAAACAGATGAAACTCAAAGTGCTTTACAGATTATATATATATAATATGTTTTTGCATGTTGCTTGTGTTTCCTCTCTTGGGCTTTGTCTGTTGCCTGCAAAAAAAAAAGAAAAAAAAAAGGATTGTATTATTATTTCTAAAGTTACTTTTTAAAATCAACTGTAATAATAATAATAATGCTAATTATAATAATTGCAGTAGACGACACCCACAAGTACACAGAGGTTGGGAGGATAATCAATCCAATGTCATCTCCACGCTGCTGCAGCGCGGGGAACACCGTCATGTGCTGGTGAGAGAGAGACTGTCACTTGCTCTATTTTGTTTTCATATGTTTGCCCCCAACCCAGTACGTGGACGGACACCACATTAGCCGTTAGCTTCGAGAAACACATGATAATGAAAGCTTGTCCCCGCCAACACAGAAGTAGTGGCGTTTCTGTGAGTAGTTCCTTCCTTGGCAAATCCTGAATCACTCGTGGCAAGACTACAATCACTCACTCACTGAACTGGTATGGCAGTACATGTACTCAATGACTCGTACGCGAACGGGAAATGGAGGTAGCACGTTCACTAACTGACTCGTTCGTGAACCGGAAATGGCAACACGCTCATTCCCTGAATCGTTCCTGAACCGGAAATGGCAACACTTTCACTCACTGACCCGTTCACGTCTTCGCGAACGGGAAGCTACCTCAGTGACTCGTTCCTGAACACCAATAATAGCAAGGCTGTATGTGGAGTCAAATCCTGCCCAAGTCTGACGCTTGCTGCTGATTGGTCATTCATGAAGACTGACGACATGAGCGTGGCTGCTCTCAAATGAACTGAGAAAGAACGAATCACTTCAAGAACTGATCCGTTCACTCACGTTCACTGAAAAGATTAGTTCTTTTTTGAACGAAACGGTCGTGAATGACACAACACTAGTTTGAAAATAGGTGCATCACCAGTGTTGCCACAGTTACCTTGAAAAAGTAACTTAGTTACTTTACTGATTACTTGGTTTTAAAAGTAACTAAATTGCGTTACTGATTACTTGATTTTAAAAGTAACTAAGTTAGATTAAAAGTTACTTTTTTAGTTACTTTCAGCAGCTGCCAATAACACCATCTCAACATAAAAATAATGCAGTAGAAACGGAGTTCCAAATACTTTATTGAAAGTGCATTTTTAACATGAAAATAAAGTTTTTTTTTATGAAAAACAAAATAGGCAGTCTCTCTTGACTTCTTGTAACGTAAATACTTTTTATAAAACAAAAAATAAAAATCTATCCAGGTTGAAAATGAAAATCCCCTAAATTCCTCTATTGTTTGTTTGTTCCGCTATTCCAGTGTGTACACATGTATCAGTTTAAATATTTATTAGTAGTTATTGACAGTTATAATTGTTTTTTGGTTTGTTTGTTTTTTCTCTTCAAAATAAGGATCAGGAAAACAAAAGGTTGATAATTTAATGTTAAATATAAATATTTAACCTTTAGACAGACACCAACACAATTAAACAGAATATTTGCACATTGTGAAGTATTTCAGAAACATAAATTTAAGACATGAAATAAACCTACCGTCCAGCCAAAAGAAATATGAAGCCACCTTATGGAACAATAAATCTATCAAACACATTTTAACCACTTAATATATGCAAAAATATTTCCAAAAGTTCATTTCCCTTTTTAATCAACAATTTTTGTATTTAACAATTGTTTTTTCTTTTGTCATCACTTTCATTTTTGGTTAATGTATGACATCTTTTTTTGTTTTTTTAATCTGAGACACGATGATGACCACAGAATCACTACTGTTTATATTTTGTTTTTTGGGCTGTCGTAATCGCGGGCACGTCTCAGTTCTCCTATCTGCTGCTCATGCTAGTTGTAGACATTGACAGGGAGCCACAAACTGAGAAATGAGATACTTGCAGTGTGCTTTTAGCATAGCTGGTGTGTTGGCTGTGGGACATACCTGTGTCGTTTGAATCCATGCATTGGATCGTCACGGGAGTTATTCTTTTTGGCTCGCGCGCAGTACCAACGCCGGCCCGGGACATACAAGTGCACCGAGAGGACTCGATAGCCATGGGAAATACCGAGATGTACGGCACCGGCTTCTGCTAACTGTCTCCATTTGTATGTTGTCACTCGTTGCGCGCGCGCGCGCCGTGTCGCGAGCACGGAAACACGGAAGTAGCTTGAATGGTGATGCTACTGAAATGTAAACAAAACAAGTAGAGCACGGCGCAGAACTCTTGCTATTGTTATGAAAACCATAAAGCCTCACTCGCAACCGATACGGTCGTTTAGCTCCCCTTGACGAACGATGGTTCGGTCGAATCGTTTTTTTGTTCCACCCCTACTGAAAACGTAACTTGTCTGACGTCACTCCCCCTGGCGAGAGGGCGGAGACGACCTCATCCCATAATGCTTCACGGACGAGTTGAGGATGGAAATAAATTATTTTTTTTTACCACTTTTATGGTCCATAATGCACACTTTTTTTGTTGTGTTGTGTGCCTGTTGGTTAATAAAACTAGTAGTAAAAGTATCATCACTTTTGTTTTGAATGTGCAAACCATTCATGACCAGACCATGGCTGAATTTAGTGTGGTGATCAATGACTTCTGCCTCATCTTCGTAGTTAGCAGTAGTTGTTTGTGACTGTTACAACAGTGAGATAGTTTGCCTTCTTCATGAAAATGTGGAGTAACGCATTGATTCTCTGGACAGTAACTTTAATCAGACTACTTTGTAGAATAAAGTAACGCGTTAGACTATTAGTTACTTTAGAAAGCAACTTTTTTGAGTAACGCGTTACCGGCAACACTGGCATCACATATGCCACTGTACACAAGTCAAATTGCTTGTCTCGGTCACTTCATAGGGTATATAAAAAGCAAGCCCACAAGGTAGCAAAAATCAGGGTGGGGGGGGTGGGGGGGTTACATCCTCTTTGGAGAGAGGAAAGGGCCAAATTATGAGACAGACGAAAGTATGCAACTTCGAAGAAAAAGAAATCTGCATTTTAGAGACAATATCAGCAGTCCTGCTTGAAATATGGGTTTACCGCTACACTGAATTGTCACGCACCGAGAACGCTCCTCCTAATGTGTGGTGACAGGCTCGCAAAAGAGGCAATGAAGCCTTCACTGCCAAATTACCACCGAATACCTTGCTCCCATTTCCAGCATCCTATCTTCGTCAAATGGGACTTATGTGCAATGACAGTTATCAAAACACAATTACGGATGAGACTGGACATACAGTAACACAAACAGTAATGATGAGTTGTATTATTTATAATTTGTTTCTATGCCAGTCTGTGAAAAAAGGTTGGGGAGCACTGATGTACAGTAATCACTAATATTTTTAGACCCTGCCTTTCAACACAGAGTTGTATTTAGACAGGATTTTCAGTCAACATTTTTGTGTATTTTTTGTTTTTGTTTTTTTGTGTTATGATACAACAGCTAAGAAACTTTACATTGTGTTAATGGATGATTATGTAGCTATACATCCCAAGGCTACAGACTAACCCTAAAATTTTTCATCAACTCATATAAGTTTGTGTGTATGCATGTGTGTGTTTTTGCTCAAATCTTCTTATTGCTGACACACTTCTGCTCCACCCTTCGGATGAAAATCACCGGAACAATGCTGGCAGATACTGGAGGTTATAATGACATGACCGGCACATGCCAGTGACAAAAAACTACTCAAATGCAGAGCGTCGTGATTCGGGGTTTAGCCTCAATTGGGTAGCTTTGGCTGGCCCAATCGCCGCTAGATTCATACCAGAGGCAGCGGGACCACAGAATAGAACAACTGCAGCAACGCTGCAAATTGATGCTTCGTCGCCAGATTATTATGTGCAAAATTACATGGACAGTAACTCCCTGCGAAAGATTACTTTGTTCATCGTAGAAGCTGTATGACAACGCAAAACAACACCGCTTCACACTTTGGGTCACTGTAAAGTACTGTACAGTCAAACATCGGTTTTCGAACATAATCCGTTCCAGAAGGCTGTTCCAAAAGCGAATTGTTTCGAAATCCGAAACAATTTTTCCCATTATAATTAATGTAAATAATTTTAATCCGTTCCAAGTCTAAAAAAAACTTTTTCCAAGTTTTTTTTTTTTTTTTTTTTTTTTTACTATTTTACACCATAAACTGCAATGTATACTGTTTACCATAAATAGAAAAGGGTAGAAATAGGCACTGTTTTATTTTAATAGAAGATATCCTATCTAAAATGATGGGAAAAAAAAATGCACTTGCTTTTTTTGGACCCATGATTAATACACGCTAATACACGATGCAAAACTTAAAAAAAAAAATAAAAAAAAATTGCGTAAATAACAATGAACAGGTGTGCTCCGAACAAATTTTGTGCTACGGAGGAAGCATCCTGGGCATTCGAGTTAGCTCGGCTCCCGAGTGAGTCGCGTTCAGGTACGCTCATCTTTTTCTCCCGAGTGAGTCACGTTCATGTACGCTCGGCTTTTTCTCCCGAGTGAATTGCGTTCAGATAACGTCAGCTTTTTTCAGTTTGGTCGAGAGCCGATTTTTTGGACGAGTTCTGAGACATAAAATTCTTGAATTTTCTGGTCGAAAACTGATTTGGTCAAAAACAGAAGCGTTCGAGAACTGAGGTTTGACTGTATTACAAGAAGAAATTGAGGGCCACTAGACACAAAAACATAAAGCTGACAGCAAGCATCAGGTCTGATGCCCTCGGGTTTGGATTTTGCTGCTGCAGTGCTGCTTATTATTGCTCACAAAACAACAATCCGACAAAGCAGTTGGTCATGCGTTGCTCTGAGTTTGTATCTGACGCTGACTTGTGCGAGTCACTCCGCCAGGCGCTAGCCATGTCATCCTCGTAAGTACCGGCCCGTGAGTGCGGCTGCGCGGCCGTTGGCCTTGTTGTGGCT
This sequence comes from Festucalex cinctus, assembly GCF_051991245.1. NCBI lineage: Eukaryota > Metazoa > Chordata > Actinopteri > Syngnathiformes > Syngnathidae > Festucalex > Festucalex cinctus. The sequence continues at coordinate 24,128,586 of NC_135419.1, read as the reverse complement.
TTGTTTACATTTTGACAGGTAAACCCTTATTAGGAGATAACTCGGTGTCTTGACCTGTATTTATAAAACAGTGGGCAGTATATTTTTTTAAAATATGGCAATGTGTTGTAAAACATGTAGGATTAAGGGTGCAATTAGTCATAATAATAATAATCCATCCATCCATTTTCTTGACCGCTTATTCCTCACAAGGGTCGCGGGGCAGTAGGCGGGGGACACCCTGGACTGGTTGCCAGCCAATCGCAGGGCACACAGAGACGCACAACCATCCACACTCAGAAGCACACCTAGGGACAATTCGGAGCGCCCAATTAACTCTTTGACCGCCATAAACGTTTAATGACGTTCAGTATAAACCTAGAATTGGCCGCCATAGACGTTAATTGACGTCTACTATGTTTTTTTATGGAAACGGGTGGAGGAAAGCCTTGGGCAGCTGTGCTCCAAGTATCAAGCCGATCGGGTTACTATAATGAGTATTCCTGGCCACTAGATGGCTGTGATGAGTCTTTTGGACAAGATCGGGTAGGAGACAACAGTAGAAGAAGAGAGGCTGAGCTAGAGTGTTGAGGGGGAGAGAATGGCTAACTTGGCTAAGGGAGTCAAAAAGGCTACAGATGGCAATCAGCTCACGCTTGATCCTTATTTTCAAAGCTCAAAAGCATCGACCAGTGCTCAAGAGCACAGTGATGATGGAGTTAAGTCATAGTTGAAGCGGTGACGCGGCCGTTTCGACCACGTCCGAAGGCCCCACCGGCTAGCGATGCTAATAACGTCCTAAGGCCGCACCGGCTAGCGATGCTAACACCGGAGAAAAGTGGGGCACAACTGAGCACGTCTGCACAGATGATGTTTCATCGGACGATGACGAGTACTATGGGTCCGATGCAAGACAGTCTTGAACAGTCTTCCAAAGAACGTGAAGGTAAGCGCTAACATGCTAAGAGATTGCTAGTAAGATTACTTTACTAACTTTTCGGCGATCTGCTAGCAGCGTGTGTAAATGTGCTGATATACACTAGAACATCTATTACCTATACAAACGTGAATGTATATTTTATAGATCGTGCTCACAGCAACGTCCGACCGCTGGTTCTACGACAAAGAAAGGTAAAAAAAAAAAAAAAAAAAACGTTTTCAATACACCGCAACAAGCTCCCCCTCATAGGGCCCAAAGTGACCCTTCTCACAGTGAGCAGAACAAAGGTAAAAAGAAAAAAAAAAAAAAAAAAGATTCTCCACAGCTCTAATAAAATATTTGATGGTAAACTTCTTCTATAATTTACAGAATGTGCATCAACCAATACATCGAAGAAAAAAAGGTAAACATGCACACACACACACACACACACACACACACACACACACACACACATTGCATCACAGTGCTCTAAAATAATATATGATATTGACATGTATATTTGCAGATCCCAAAGATTCTGGCTGGCTTGAAGTTGATGAATTCGGCCGGCAGCCAACCATCTTCCCCTTTGCTGCAAAACCAGGACCAAGGGATGCTGCAGCAGAGCTGAATTCCCACCTGCCAGCTGACATCCTGGAGCTCTTCATCACGGATGAACTTCTCCAGCACATCGTTCATCATACCAACCTCTACGCAAATCAGTCCATGCAGAAGCAGACTGACAAAAACTGTTGCGCACGTGTAAATAGTTTGCAAAGAGTTTTCCAAATTTTTTGTTCGGATTGCTTCTGTTGCATGTAAATAAACTGTTATTTTGCAATCAAAAAACATTTTTTATTCTTGGGGTAGTGTTTTATAGAAGTTTAGGTGTTTGTAGAATCACTCATGCAAAAAAAAAAAAGAGTGCCAAATTCACTAGAGTGCATGAAATAACATCGTTTCACAAAAAGCTTGATTTCTCCGTATTTTGGAAGAAAATAGAGGATTTGGGTGAAACGAAGGTGTTTTCTATTGTTGATTACTGAAGATCCGAATAAGGTAGAAACAAACTTTTTTTTTTTAGATGAAAGATGAGACTTCAATCTTTCATTTGGTAGTATCCGCGTTTCCATAGTCCTAACACAACATTTTCTGTGGAGCTTGAAAGATCGGTAAAATTCTGTAAATCAGCTGGCAGTATAGGGGTTACCTTTTCCGAAAATGGCTGGCAGTCAAAGAGTTAACCTGCCATGCATGTCTTTGGAATGTGGGAGGAGACCGGAGTACCCGGAGGAGACCCACGCGGGCACGGGGAGAACATGCAAACTCCACCCAGGAAGGCCGGAGCCTGGACTCGAACCGGAGTCCTCAGAACTGGGAGGCGGATGTGCTAACCACTCATGCCGCCCAATAATAATAAGAATAATAAGAATAATAAGAATAATAAGAATAAGAAAATAATAATAATAAACAACACTGGTCCAAATCAGTCTTGGATGGACCGTGGCCGTTCGGAATTTTTCCCGAAATTCCCAATGGTCAGTCTGCCCCTGGGCGTCAGTTAAACACTCATCTTTGCTATTTGCAGACCAGCCCTAAATTGCAGGGCTTAACTGTAAATATATTGTTAAAAAAAAATTATAACTTTGCCTGTATGCGTCCCGGGTGTGTTATTCCTACCTGTTTTGCATATATATTGTTCCCAGAATACATTGCGTGGCGCAGTAACGAAATTATAGGACGTTAATCCAAGTCATATGTGTTTGTGTGACCAGTAGCTGAAAGTGTGTCGCATTCAGCATGTTTATGTTTGATTTATGTTGGTCTATGTTTCTATTTTACGTTTCTTTTTTTCAACAAACCGTAACTTTAGATTGTGTGTAAAATACTGACATCCAGGTCAAGTCAGTGTACAAGTTGCATTGCTCATCTGAGGATTGTTTTAATTTTGGCCGTCAGATTAATTGGTCCAACGTTACTCATTTATTTTTTATTTATTTATTTTTTTCTGTTTTTTTTTTTACTTTACAAGAGCATCTCGTGCGCCGGATTAAACCCCTTTGGGGCTGTATGTTTGACACCCCTATTGTTACACACTATAAACCACTAAAATAAACTTTAGCTAAAATAAATTACAAGCCTATTCAGGTATTCATTTGCGAAGTCTGCAGTAATGTTTTGCCCATAGCCATATGTCAACCTGTTCAAGGAGTTCAGACAGTGACAACCCAGCAAATGAGACATGTGCGTCCGGAGGGGGAAACAATCAAGTGTGATTTATTTAGTTATGTATAAACTAACTTTAAAATAAAAATAAAAGTTTTAATTAGTTTTGTTTGTTTGTTTGTTTTTAGCATATAGAGAAGAAAAAGAATTTGCATTCCCACTGTATTAACTTTTCCTTTTGAGTTTTGATGATTTGTTGCAAAATGATGCATCATGATGTTTACATTTTGAAAGCAGGAGGGGAAAGGGGAAGTGGTCAGCGCTGTTCACCGTTTGTAACTCACTCAAGGACTGATTTACCTAACACAACGTCTACAAAGAAAAGTTTGAACTGTCAGTGTTGTTGTGAGTTGTTTTGCCCCCCTTTTACTTTGGCATCTAGTAGTTCTGTTTCCTGTGTTTTCCTTTGTTTTTCCCTTTTCAGGGCTGGGCGTGGTCAGGTTGTGCTGGGCTCCACATGCAGCTGCCTCCAATCTACAATCACCCTCAGTATTTAAGCTCTGGTCTCACCTCCACTCCTCGCCAGAACATCTCCTCATATTCACGGTACTAGTTGTTCTCGCTTCCTGAAAACATTCCTGGTTTTTCCTAGTCAAGAGAGTTTTTTTTTTACTTTGGTGTTTTTGCAAGCTTTTTCCTGGGTTTTTGCAGCGCCCTTGTTTAAAAACTGACTTCCCTTTGTTCTCTTGTTTTTTTTAGTCCGGATGTGCTGAGAGCCCAGCCACCTTTGGTTTGATACTTTGTTTGCTACTTTGTTGAATAAACCTTTGTTGTTACTTTTACGTCTGTGTCTGCTCCTGGGTCCTAAGACCGCCACACCCCCTAACAAATGTCCTGCTACGGAGGAGCAAAGTTGCTATTTCGTGTCTGGCTCGTGCAATTTCTTCAGATTAGTGAAACTGCATGCGGAATCCAGGAAAAAATAGAAAAATTGTGGAAACCACCCAAAGCTCCAGATACGCACACCAAATCCTTGTCAGTCAAATCATTTTGAATCAAAAATCCATTCTGAATGGAATCACAGACCCAAAAATTAGAATCAAATCGAATTGTGAGACAGGAGAGTCCCACCCCTACAGATGGGTGAGGTATCGATACCAGGAACTAGAAATTTGAAGTAGAATAGAGAATTGTCAATTTCATGCAATTATAAGGGAAAGAACTATATCGGGGTCTTTATGTCTTTCTTAACCCTCCTGGTGCAGTTGTATACATCTACACTTCTGTCTGACCAGTTTTAATGCCTGAATAAAAGGAATAAGTGTGTGCTGTACTGCACTGCAATATTTGGGTTCATTGACTGCAGTCAATATAAGTATAAAAAAAAATTCAGCCTTGTATTTTGGATCTTGTTTTGGATTTTGGGATGTGTTTTTTTATACAGCGAAGCACCTGCCTCTATTTGTTTTTTTTTTTTTTATTAAAAAGTTTTGTGGAGCAGATACCTGAGTCACCCCTTGCTTCCCTGTGCTTGGGTCCCCTGTTAAGTATTGGAAGCCATTACATTGAGTGCTTAATTTTAAACTCATTAATAGGGTTGTAATTGTTCAATTGCACTTAATTTTGAGACAAATCAGGATTTTAATTTAACGAGGCATCTAATGACACCGTATCAACTGTGAGTCTCTACAACTATATACCTTGATTGTTAATCACTTTTCAAAATTTCAAAAATCATCTTAGAGTAAATTACCATGTGTTTATCTTTAGAACATCTACAAGGATTGAATGGTTGTAACTGTGATTTGATTTGAGCTCGGATTTAAGTGACATTTCTGTGGACAAGAAATAATTACTACAAAATTCATGAGTAATAATAAATGAAGATTATACACATAGGATTTAAATACCCTCTGTTGGGAATCTTTTCCATATAATGGTGAATTCCTAAATAGAAACATCTAATCTCCTCTTTTCATAATTACATTATGTTCCCTTTTTACACTTAGTCCCCCTCTTCCCCGACAGAAATAAAGGAAAATGGTGGCAAGCAGTTGTACTTCCTCATTTGTTAAAAGTCTTTGGAGGGGAAAAAAAAAATCTTACAAGATCATGTTGCACACAAAAATACTGTAATAAGTGAAGAAAAATGCAGTAGCAGCATAAATCTGTCTCGAAAATTAAAAGAACAAATGCATTGAGGAAGAAAGATAAGGATTTAAACCTGTCAATGCTGCACTATTATTGACTGCCACTCAAATGTAGCTCAGCATATTTTAGTCTGAAACTAATTTTTCTTAATTTGTAAACATAGCTAGTTGGTTATGATGATTCCAGTCTCTGTGTCATACTTGCCAACTTTTTTATTTTTATTTTTTCCATTGGCTTGCTCGGGAGGGGTGGGAAAGTTGGGGGGGTTTGGGCGATGGATATTTATGCGTCGATCTGACCAGCGATTACATCATTCATCGCCATGGGAACTGTGCATTAGGGATGTCCCTATCCGATCACGTGATCAGAAATCGGACCCGATCACGTGGTTGCTGACTCGATTGCAATCAGACGTCTCGCCATTAGGATTCTGACAAATATATGAGGTTATTTTAATAACTTTTATTAGATATGCAGTTACGCGGTGGCACAGAGTGAGACTTAAATTTTCCACACAGCTAAGCGTGCATGGCGTCACTTTGCTACAGTGACACTATTGGCATAATGCCGTCAAGCGGGTTAAACAAGGAAAAATAGCGCCGAGTTATTTGGAAGTAGATGATAAGTTATCTTTAATGTGGAAAGCGGAGACGGTGCAACTTGCGCTGTGTACAAAGTGAGCATTTCGTGCATTGGAAAGGATATAGTTGCTAGCTTTACCACTGCTGCATTGCACTTTAGTGACGGGCAGCCGGGCACTGGCGACTCGCGACGTGCTTCGGGACCTCCCCGCGGACGCAGATGTGGACGTGCTTCAGGTGTCGGACCCTGCAGATCCAGCTGAGGCACACGCACCGGCGACTCTTGACGCCCTTCGAAGGGAGCGCGGTGCCTAGCTTAGCGTGAATCTGGAGGGTCGGGCAGTCCTTTGCGGTGTTGCCAATTTGGGGGGGGGGGGGGGGGCAGTCTAGCCTGGTGCGAGTTCAGACCTAACATCACGATATAGTAAGATTAAATACATTTTGCTTGCTTGGTCCTCAAATGCAGCCTTTTGTTTGTCGTGAAGTTAGCCCCCCAACCTGTTATGATTTGTGTTTTGTGTCATCTGTTTGCTTTGTTTTTGTTTCTGGTTTTAAGTTTGTCATGTTTCTGTTTCTGCTTTCTGGTTTGTCTCCCCTGGTCTCGTTATTGTTAACCTTGTGTCTTCCCTTCCCAGTGTATCTACCAATCAGCTTCCCCTGCCACTTGTGTCTTGCCCAGCTGTGTCTAGTCATTGTCAATTAGTGTGTCTATTTAGTAACCTGTTTTCCGTTGAGTTCTTGTTGGTTCATTGTTGTTTTTTTCCTACCTTGGTGGCTGCCGTTCTCCTGTCCTGTGCCCTGCCCTAGTTTCCCTTGTTTGTCTGCCCGGAGTTTATTTGTATTTTGATCAGTTCATTTTTTGCCTCCTTGCCTCTTGGTTTATGTTTTTGGAAATGAAGTCCTTTTTGTTCTCAACATCCACAAGCCTGCTTCGCCTCCCTGCTCCCTGCATTTGGGTCCTCAACACCCCCCAACTGAACCTGACACACCCCACGCAAAATTTGAGGAAAATAGCCCATAAAAAGTTTCATTTGTGCTGCTACTGTTTTGCAGTTATTAGCAATTATTTTTTGGGTTCACCTCGCCCACCAACTACTGAAAAACGAACCCAAAATTACACATTCATATAGTTAGGCTGGGATGACAGTAGGGTTGCCAACTGTCTCGTATTGGCCGCGACGCCCCGTATTTTGGGCTAACTTGTTATGTCCTGTAAAATAATTCTCAATTCTTACACGAAATGCAGCAAACGGCATCTTTGCTATTTCTGGACCACGGCTGCTCCCGTAGGTTGTCAACTGACAAGGAAGTTGCTAGTAGCCAATAAAATGAATCGCTGGGCGTGACGTGAAGTAACTTCCTTTCACGTTTGGCTACATTGACAGATATATATATATATATATATATATATATATATATATATATAGTTATTATTATTATTATTTTATTTAGTTTTTTATCTGAAAAACAAGCTGATCCGTGACTCAAATCCGTCATCCAATCTGAACTGTGACTTTTGTGATCCGTTGCACCACTACATTCAACATTTCAATAATGCATTACTTTTTAATAAAATTGTACCAGAATTTAGTAATTAATCCTAAATTCAAATAATAAAGCTGTGTGGTTGTGCAAATGTTAATTTGTGCAGGTAAGCTGCAGATTGCATTATCATGTATCTTCAGTCTTTAGCTAGCCAACAGAATCCCTCAAGAATGGCCCACACTGCAGATAAATCAGTCAGCCATGTAAAGTCAGTGAAGAGAGAACATTCTGCCACCGTGAGCCATGCGAACACAAAAATTCAATTTGTCATAAAAACATTCAGTCAGTCATCTAGGGAAAAAACAACCCCCACAGTCCTAAGATAAATAAGTAAAGTCAGGCAGTGCCTCTACTGTGACAAATGTACATTTCAAACTCTGGTGCCAGGCAGCAGGTAAACCCCTAAGGATATTTCTACTACCCTTTTTCAGATTATTACACCATAATAGCAAGACTGCACCTTAGCGCCTGACGCACTGCCAGTAATGCATTTCATGTTGAATGAAGCCCTGATTTGTCCAATTAATGTATTTTATGAACCACAAATTCTTTACAGCTACATATTTGATGCAATGAAATATTTATTATTTATTAGATTTACTGTTAGGCATTCAGGAGCTTGGCGAAAGAAGTGCTGCCTTCAAGAGTGAAAATACAAACACGATGTTTACTGTCCGACAGTGAAAGCTTTACACAAGTGCATTTCATGTGTAGTGTGGACATGGATGGGTTAACATCTCCTGCTCTGACTGCAGCTGGGTGGGAGACTAAAAAAAAACCCGTCTCCAATTAAAGCACAAAAAGTCATTTGATATGTTGCTATAGGGGTCCAAATACTCATTAAATTTAAGTTGGTGAGACTGCATGACGCTAATTTCCGTAGGCGGCACATAACAGTGATGGCTTGTAGTAAACGACACTTGATATGTTAAATATGTAGAGTAAAATACATTACATAATATCACTAGCTGCGTTTCCATCGCCTTTTTTTTCGCAAAAATAAAAGCGACATTGTACTATTTCGATAAAATACAATTTCAATTTGTCGGTGTTAAATTGAAGAGCGTTTTGCTTCTGAGGCGCAATTCTCGTAATGTCCCGTCTCGCGAGACCTTGCTGTTCAGTAGGGGGTGCTCATGATGTGTACGGAAGATGGACGCCCTGTATTGTTTACATGACTTTAAAAAGACTCTCCCCTCATCGGGAGGGTTTGGGCATTTGGTGTTGTGTGCGTGTGTATGTGTGCATTCGGATATATTGGATTTCAACAACATGGTGTGCCGTGTCTTACTTGTTGCCGGTGGCAACGGCCGTTTCTCATGCAATGATATGGAACGTGCATTGAACGGTGGCATATTGGCTCTCTAGTGAAATTGCTTTGTGCTTAAAAAGACTTATCAGAGGTGGGTAGTAACGAGATACATTTTCTCCGTTACATGTTGTAACTGCCTCTCCCCTTCCTTTTTGTGGGTAATAGTACTTCAATTATTTTGTGTAAATTATTATTTTCTTATATAATTAATTAATTTTCCGCCGGAAGCTGCCGACCGAGTGAACCTTTATAGTGGCGCACGGAAGTGTCATCATTGACTGCTTTTTATGAATGGATGCGGAGGCACACACATCTGCTATCCGTTTGAATTTTCAACCTCGCGGTGTTTTAACGTCCTCTGTCAGCTGAGCGAGGTATGTGTGATTTATTGTTGTTATTGAAGTTGTGAATTGTATAGTAAATGATGTTAATATGAGAGGGTTTATTTTGTCGTTTAGAGGTTTAATCGCACGCACTTCGTCCGGACTTTCCACATCCGTGTTTAGCACCCTTGGTTAGCAAAACGAGGTATGTGCATTTTATTTTTGTATGAACTTGAGTGGATTCATGTGCTAAATAAAATTATAACATGATTGTATTTTATGTCGTGGCAAATTGGATTTCACTGCATGTATATCGTTTTGATTGATTGTATTTTGTGTTTATTTTCTGATTTGTGAACTATTTTGTCTCATTGTTTGTTTAGTTTCACGGTGCCAATAAAGGAGATGTTTGGCACCAGTCGAGTTCGTCTGCGATTACTTGTGAACCAGGGGCAGCTACAGTGAAACTCGATTGCTCCAGCGCCGCTCCACACAGCTGCAAGCGTACACGCAATCACCTGCTGCGCTCTCACCGGTGCCGCCGTTCAGCGTTCAGGATTACAGCGGAGAACGGACGTCAAAGTTCTTCGATACAAGCGGCAATGAGAGACTTTGGAGCGGAGGTTCAACACACAAGTACATGCATGCAACAACAAGCCCTTTATTTATTACTTGCACTTGAGTAACTTTAAAAAAAAAAAAAAAAAAAGTACTTCTAAGAGTAGTTTTACCACACAATACTTTTTACTTTTACTTGAGTAGATGTGTGAAGAAGGATCGCTACTCTTATTCCGCTATATTTGGCTACACTAAAGTCATTACTTTTTTTTTCTCTCCTTTTTTTCGTTCATTATCTTTACCAGAGACGCCAACAGCGGTTCTGCCACATGACTGCATTTCACCAATCAGACGTAGCAACAATAATCACATGACGACTCATTCCCTTAACATTCTACCAATCAGATGTAAAAATGCAGTCACATGACCACAGGCGGCGGAAACACTGTCGGCATTTGGAACATGGCAACAGGAGAGGACGAAGCCGAACACCCATGGCCTCATATAATTAGCATGTTTACCTTACACGCCGTGCAGAATAACAGCTTTATAATGCAGTGTCTTATGTGTCTGGCGAAACAAACGGACATTTCGGCATATAAAAATTCCACATCGAACCTGAGTTAACATGTCGCGTTAAGTTTGACCTAAATTCCCTTTTTGCTGTATTTAGGTAGGTATTTGTCTTAAGTGTTGAAAAGGACCTTTTCACATTGACTCTTTTGCAAACACTTTGTTTACTGTTGCCATAAATGAAACGGATCACGATACATGTTATATGGAGGCATGAATTGGCGGTAGCCAATAAGCGTCACAAATTATTAACGGTGAAGATAGTTTTGGTAACAGATAAACACTTGACTCCATGTAATGCCAGAACCTGGTAAGAAAACATATCGTCTTATTCAATGTAGCAACGATAGCATATGTAAACAAAAAAGATTTAGGCTAAAAAGTACAAGTTTCTAATCGTTATGCTGGATGTGTATTAACAGAAATGTGACCGCAATATTTTCAATGTACACTCTGATTTAATACATTAATCATCAATCATTGTTTAAAATCATTTAAATAAATAGTGATTCCAGCAGAGAACCGATCCCATGCCCAATACACATAATCAGCGTGGGATCGCTGTGCTTAAACTGCTGAGCTAAACAGCTGGTAACACTTTCATGAAAAAGCGATCATTCAGTAATAGCGAAATGTATAGTATGTGAATACGTGATAGGATAGAGAGGTACGGCAATTGTGAATAAAGCTCTGCCACCCGCTCCTCTTTCTGGACGGTACATTTTTTTTCCCCAGAGGTGTCCATTTCCGCAGTGCGGCGCATTTTCGCCGCTGTTCATTCATTGCGCTCTGCACTCTCGTATTTGTTATCAAAGTAGCTCATCTATTGGTTGCTGGCTGTGTGACGTCACACAAAGACTGAAAAACTGAAGAGAATATCAAACACGTTAGATATTGTCATAAGGCCAAGACTAGGAAAAGACTGATTTAAAACAGCAAAGATTACCATCTCATAACTAAACGACCGAAATGATGGGAGCGCGCTGACATGCCAGGAAGACTCTAAAACTTACTCATGACTTTCAGTCTTTAGTCTGAGACTGTGAAAATCTTTTGGGTGTAAACCCAGCATTGGCAACACACTGATTGGAGTCAATTTTAAGATGAGTGGAAACCTCAGTCCGATTACAAGCATGGTCACACGGTGGGGTGGAAAGATAGCAAAGAAAAGTATAACAGATGAATGGAGTGTAACAGGAGGCAAATGTTTGTCCTGTCTAGGCTTGAAGATGAGGTGATCATTGACATTGAAGTAGAGAGGTCAGAAGAGCAGGAGGGCTTAACAGATGACAAAATATGGCAGAGAGCCCTGGAAGATTGGGGGGAAAAAAAATCATTGATGATAATAAATATATAAGAAAATGAACAATCTCTCTAGGTAGAAATGCGAGATAACCGTGGCAGTGGACCTTTTAATAAGATTTATAATTAGATTTCTTGTTTGGGGATATTCCTTCATGAAGGTGAGAGTGCAAATTCTGAGGAATAACAGCCCATAATGCTGTTAAAAAAAGGAAAGGAACTTTAAAAATATGGAAAGGTACAAGGTCGAGGTATGAAACCAACAGAAAATTAGAAACACGCACGCGCACGCACAGACTTCAAACAATGTAAAAGCAACAAGAAGTGACCTAAAACTGAAGACTAATTACACATGACAGAAAGGGTAGATGCCAAAGAGAAGGAACTTAATGGCTGATACTGATACTAAATATCGTAATATAATTGTAAACTGGGTAGTTTTTGCTCCATACTATTAAATTCATAAATGAATTGTGATTTCATGTGGAGAAAAATCTTATCTTTTGCCTGTTGCACTCAGTTCTGACGACTGAAATAATGTGCTTTCCAAAAATCAAGGAATGCAGGTGATGTCTGTCAGATGGTTACACCACCGTGGCCTTCTTTGCACTTTTGTAGATTGGACACTTATATACGAGGGGTGTGCCAAGGAAATTGATTCTCATAAGAATCGCGATTCTCATTTAATACAATTCAGAATCGATGTTAAATGTCCTGAAATCAATTAAAATTATTTTGTACTGTCATACCGTTGTTTGTGTACTGTGAACACTTTTCATGTTATACCGATTTTGGCCACTTAGGGGCAGTGTGGTTCCGTGCATTCTGATACACAGTTAAGTTGTAGCCACATTAGAGAGTAGAAGAAAAAAAGTCACGCTCAAGTTGTGCCAATAAAAGTTGTTTTTCAGCGTAGAAAGAGTATATGCAGGTGAGTAGTGTTAAGATGCTTCACTGTATACATTCCATAAGCGTTTTGTATGAATACCCGTTCTTTTGAGGGATAAAAGTGCCACGAGTAGCGCACTAATTAACATGAGTGAGTTAGACTCGGATAGATAATGACAATTATTTGCTCATCTATAAAATGAAGCAGAAATCACTGTCAATCAAATCATTTTGAATCGAAAATCGAATCATGAAACAGTCAAAAGATTCTCACCGCTATTATATACGTAGTTTTCTTTATGAGGCCATTCTTTGCGACTCACCTCCTTGCTTTTACTCTATGTCAGGGGTGTCCAAACTTTTTCATTTGAGGGCCACATACAGAAAATCAGAAGGACGCAAGGGCCACGTAATGTTATGAAGAGAAATTGTGTTTAGTCATAAAAAATGTACAAATTATTTTTGTGCTTTTGTATATTTAGAAAAATGATACAGTATATAAACCAATTAATTTGTAATATGGCAGTAAATTATTATAGTTCTGGAATTTTTCATTTTAGTTTTTATTAGTTTTCAGGGTGGTTCTGTTAGTTTTTATTAGTTTAGTTCTTTAAAAAATGCTTAGTTTTAGTTTAGTTTGTTAGTTTCAATATAAATATATATATATATATATATATATATATATATATATATATATATATATATATTAATGTGTATTACTTGTGCGCAATATTTAAAAAACACCATGGGTGTAACATCATCTGAAGGTGCTTTTCTATTGGCTGCTGCTAGATGACGTCACTTCTGTGTGAGAGACATACTTTCAAACGTCATTATTCCGGTTTATATCAAAATAAATGTACTAAAAATCACATCAAAGACTAAAATGAAGGGTATTTTTGCTATAATTATAGTTTTAGTTAGTTTTGTACACAAAATGTAGTTTCAGTTTTCGTTTTTTTAAAAGCATTTTCGTTTTTATTTTATTTTGTTAATGAAATATATTTTGAATTTTAGCTTTAGTTATTTCATTAGTTTTAGTTAATTAAAATAACCTTTAATGGCACTTGTGTTTTTCAACACCCTCCCTTCTTACTTTGAACATCTCCAAACATTTTTGTTTTTGTAAATTTATTTTAACTGCCATTTTTAGCATATGACGCGGGCCACTGAAAAATGGACGGCGGGCCGCAAATGGCCCCGGGGCCGTAGTTTGGACACCACTGCTCTATATTCACTCTAGATTCTTAAAGTCACCAGGACCAATCTCCACTCTGATGTGCAGATAATCTTTGTCATTTTCCGCAGAGAAGGACTGTGTGACTGCATTTAAAGAGTTTGTACTTTTGTTGAAGCATTTACAATATACAATGGCATCTTAAACTGAATTTCTGCCAGTTATGGAGAAGTCTAAAAGTAAAATGGTAAATGGACTGCTTTTTATATAGCACTTTAACTACACGCTTTACAATGCCTCACATTCACATTTATGCACTCGTGGTCAGCTGCTGCAATGCAGGGTGCTATCAGGTCCACTGGGGTCAAATTGGGATTTAGTGTCTTGACATGGTCACCAGGGGTGAAGATTGAACCCACAACCTCACGGATGGGAGACGACCACTCTACCACTGAGCCATGTCACTCCTCTCAAAAGTAGAACACTAAATGCTTATTTAATCTTACTTTATCACAAATGGTCGCTATCATTTGCATACAGAAACTGTTTCTGTTTTCTTGCAAAAGAGATCCTGAAACTCAATGTGACTATTGGGGTTAACATTAAACATGGTTTAATGACATCAAGAAAATGTTCCGAAAAGAACATTTTGACAATGTTGCAATTCCACATTCCGACACTTTGACCTGCTTGCACATAAGAATAATCACTCATCTTGGGTTAGCGCCACAACTACCATTTTCTGTTCCATATTCAAGATGAAATTCATGGCTGTAATATAACAGAGGATTCCGTCCGTCTCTGTGGTCGGTGTGAAAAATAAATTATTTTGCATCTACAGAAGTGCACTCGGTGTAAATGCATTTCATATCTGTCCTTTGCACAGTGCCATGCAGTAGTCATAAATTGAAAGATGATTGCTGCTTCTCAGACAGCAAACAGCCAATATCAATGAAAATGTAATCCCCTATGAAATTTACCCTTTGCTGTATCCTTGCATGTTTCTCTGAATACATATTAAAACATGCGTGGATGTGTGTCACGACCCATGGTTTTGCCCTTAAAATAATAAATAAATTGTTTCCTTGTAGATCAATAGACTTATTTGCCATATTTCCTGTTAGGGTTTCGGCGTGGTGGAGGACCCAAGTGCAGGAAACAGCGAGGTGAGGCAGGCTTACGGATGTAAGGAACAAAAAGGGGTTTTATTATTATTAAGAGAAAAACAGAAGACTAACTCGAGACGAATGACAAAGACTTAGTGACACAAACAAATGATCCAACAAGGAGTGCAGGGAAGGAGAGAACTAAATAGGAGCAGACTAATTAGACAATGACAAACACCTGGAAATGACACAAGGGGCAGAGGGTGCTGATTGGAAGACAAGAGGACTAGGATGATGAGTTCAAAGACAAGACTAAACTAAAGGCGGCCTGACACTTGCACGACTTTTGGGCACGATTCTGCCGTGGCAAGTCGTGTCATTTTGGGGCACGAACTGGGAGGTTCCCGCACTGTTCACGACAAGTTCACGAATGTGTGACCATTTGTGTCTACATTGACACGAACTGACACGACGAGTTCACGCATAGTTTGCGCATAGTTTACGCACTTCCCGCATTTGCACCACGAGTTTGCGCAATTCGGACGGTGTCGTGCCGACTTGGGCACGCCATATAACAAGGGGGCCTTCCCAACCCAGTTGCTACCCGTCGGCTGTGGGGTTCCGAGGTGGCACCGGCGAGGGGGGGCGGTGTCCCCGCGCCAAGGTTAAGTGGACGTGGGGAAGCGGGGAAGTGCAAACCGAGTCGGCCGGCCCGCGATCGGAGCTCCCGTGAGCGTCCAACCCTCCGCGGCCACGCGCCCTCGGCCTCTCGTTCCAAGGGGCTGCCGCCCGTGCCGGCTAGCTCGCCCTCTCTCTCTCCGGTAATGATCCTTCCGCAGGTTCACCCACGGAAACCTTGTTAAACTTCCTCTCGTATAGTCAAGTTTGATCGTCTTCTCGGCACACCTCAGGCGCCGGGGAGGACCCATCCGAGGCGCGCACTGGCTCGCATCCTTCCCGCATCGTCCCGACGAGTTCCGAACAGTTTGCGCATAGTTCACGACCCGGTCACGAAATTTTGTCGGGACAAAAATTTTGAACATTTCAAAACTTTTGCCCCAACATGGCACGCAGTCACGACGTTTACGCACACTTCACGCCACTTTATGACTAGTTCGCGCACTGGTACGACTCGAATCGTGCCAATTCATGCCACAAAATCGTGCAAGTGTCAAGGCACCTTAAGACCAAATCAAACCAAACAAACATGACAAGACAAAGCAAAACAAAACACAAACCATAACGGTAGCCCCCCCCCCTCCTCAAGGGACGGCTCCCAGATGTCCCAACAAAAACAAGTCAAAGTCCATAAAAGGGGCGGGAGGAAGGGGGCACGGAGGCGGGAACACGGCCCACCCATTCGGCCCAGACGAGGGCCGTTCAGGAGGGAGTACACGATGCCCGACCAAACAAACATGACAAAACAAAACACAAACCATAACATTTCCTCTTGAGTAACTTGATACGCTACAAGGAACACACATAAATCATGAATACTTGATTTTATTGGTACATGGTGTATCACGGGTCTCAAACTCCAGTCCTAGAGGGCCGCAGTCCTGCACGTTTTAGAGGTTTCCCTCCTCAAACAAATCTGATTCATCAGCAAGCTCTGCAGCACCATACTCAGCCATCGTGTCTCAAGACGTCTTAATAACCAAAATAAAGACATCTCAAGACATTTTGGTACATCAAGATGTCTTAAGACAAACATTTGAAGACACCATTTGTAGGTGACTATCCGTTAACAATTTTAGCCACCAAGAGGCTGAAACGGGGGAATCCCTACCTGCTAGACGCACTGGCTATCCACGTGTGCACACACAATCACTCCAACGGCCGCACCCATATCCGTTGCACTTGCCGTGGAGTGCAATCTCGTGGATGGTATCGATGGTCGTTGATATGTTCAATATGTTCAAATTGTGAGCTCCATGTGTATTCCAAAATAACAACGTGCCTATATGTGCGTTCGTGCGTCTGTGCGTGTGGTCAGCAAAAAGTTGGCTCTTCCCAGTCTCACCCTCTGACAGTTCAAAGGAAAAGGAACCCTTCCACCAAGTGGACAACTGATTTATCACCTGTGCTGACCAACCACACCCATACCATGTGACAAACATCCAATTTACCAATCACCACTTCACCAAAAAATACTCTTCAGTGTGTGCCACAAAGCTGGCACCTCCACCATTCTGTGACAGAGCAGCACATAAGATGCCTCCCAAATAGATTTTTGTGTCTTGAAGACATAGAATATCTAAAGACATCTTAAGACATATTTCCATGCACATCTTGAGAAGTCTTGAGACATGTTATAATGACAGAAGCAGAACATTAGGATGACTTTGTCTTAAGACATGCGCATCTTAAAATGGCTTGAGACGTGGTATCATGAGTAGGGGTGGGACAAAAAACCGATTCGACCGAACCATCGGTCGTCAAGGGGAGCTAAACGACCGTATCGGTAGCAGACTTGTCAACCGATACAAAATCCGCCGGGAATCCTTAGATACATTGCTTGTAAAGCTGTGGACCGGATATCGCGTGGCTGTGAATCGGTTGCGAGTAAGGCTTTATGGTTTTCATAACAATAGCAAGAGTTCTGCGCCGTGCTCTACTTGTTTTGTTTACATTTCAGTAGCATCACTATTCAAGCTACTTCCCTGTTTACAGAGAGCTAGCAAAGTAGCGCTCAGAGACGCTTCATTCCCCGGATGTTGTAAACATAATGCAAAGACGTTACGCACCTTGGGGAGGAGCCTACCGTCAACGCCGTGCTCGCGACACGGCGCGCGCGCGCACAACGAGTGACAACATGCAACAGTTAGCAGAAGCTAACCCATTGCTATCGAGTCCTCTCGGTGCACTTGTATGTCCCGGGCCGGCGTTGGTACTGCGCGCGAGCCAAAAAGAATAACTCCCGTGACGATCCAATGCATGGATTCAAACGAAACAGGTATGTCCCACAGCCAACACACCAGCTATGCTAAAAGCACACTGCAAGTATCTCATTTCTCAGTTTGTGGCTCCCTGTCAATGTATACAACTAGCATGAGCAATAGATAGGAGAACTGAGACGTGCCCGTGATTACGTCATCAAACGCTAAATGAACGACAGCCCAAAAAAACAAAACATAAACAGTAGTGATTCTGTGGTCATCATCTTGTCTCAGATTAAAAAAAACAAAAAGATGTCATACATTAACCAAAAATGAATATGATGGCAAAAGAAAAACAAATATTGTTAAAAACTAAAATTGTTGATAAAAAGGGAAGGGCACTTTTGGAAATATTTTTGGATATATTAAGTGGTTAAAATGTGTTTGATAGATTTATTGTTCCATAAGGTGGCTTCATATTTCTTTTGGCTGGACGGTAGGTTTATTTCATGTCTTAAATTTATGTTTCTGAAATACTTCACAATGTGCACATATTCTGTTTAATTGTGTTGGTGTCTTTTTAAATTGAATTATCAGCCTTTTTTCCTGATCCTTATTTTGAATAAAAAAAATAAAAAAGGTGGAGGTGGGGTGGGCACATCTTCCCTCTCTGCGCTGCTGCCCGGTGCCGGTTTCCGGGGGGGGGTGGGGGGTTCTCGCGGGGGGCCGGGTTCGCGGGGGGGGGTGGCGGCCGTCGGGGGGGGGCGGCTTGTTTGGGGGGGGGTGGAGGTATGGGTGGGTGGGGGGTTGGGTGCTGGGGGTCGGGGTGTGTTCGGGGGTTTGGGGGTCGGGGGTGGTGGGGCCTGGGTCGTGGTGGATGGCGGGTTTGGGTGGGGTGCGGGGGGGTCGTGGGGGGATGGGGGCTGGGGACCGGTGGGGCGCTGTGGGGGCCCGCTGGGCCTCGTTCTGCGGCCTTGGGCTCGGGGGTGTGGGCCGGGGCTGGGGCGGGGGTGTTCCGGGTGTCTGGGTCGGCTCGCCGACCGGTGTCCGCTCGGGTGGCTTGGGGGGTGGCCTTGGTGCTGCCGCGGCCTGGGGATTCCGGGGGGGGGGGGGGGGGTGCTCGCTTTGCTGGACCGCGGTTGACGGCTTCTTTCTTTGGTGGTGGTCCTTATGCATGCCAGATCCGTCGCACCAGCATCTACTGAAACTCAACAGAAGTACCCTCTCCCTCCCACAGCCCCTTGAATCAGTTGGTGCTGGTGTCTGTGGTTCTCACTTTGCTTTATCTATCCTTCCCTCCTTCCTCTCTTTAGTTTTTCCTCTGGTCACTTGAGATTTTAATTTATTAGAAGTATGAGGTTTCTGGGGTTGGCATAAGACTCCGGTTTTGTAACCACGCAGGAGGGGTCTTGTTGGTGCTGGACTTCACTTTGATGGATTGGATGTACTGGCTTCTATTGATCTCACTCTGCCTTATCGATCCTTCCCTCCTTCCTCTCTTTAGTTTTTCCTCTGGGCTCTTGAGATCTCGCTAAATTTGCTGGAATTTAGAGGCTTCCGGGGTTGGCGTAAGACTTTGATTTTGTAATCATGGGGAAGGCAGGAAGTGTTTGGTCGGTGCTGGATGTCACTTTGATTTACCTTTCTTTTCTCTTTATTTCTTTTTTTTTTCTGACCTTTTCTCTGGTCTCCTGACCATTTAAATCTCACGACTCTGGCAAGATTCTGAAGTACCTGGTTAAGGCGAAGGGTAATGGGATATTTATAAGGTTTTAGGTGAATGAATGAGTATAAATTTATACGTATTTGCACGCACGCGCACGCACGCAAACGCACGCAAACGCACACACGCAAACGCACGCACGCACGCACGCAAACGCACGCACGCAAACGCACGCAAACGCACGCACACATACACACACAAAAAAAAAAAAAAAAAAAAAAAAAAAAAAAAAAAAAAAAAAGAGCAATGATGACAAGACGTTGAATCGGTAAGACTACCGAATGAACAATTCTGAGCTCTTCAAAAAAAAAAAAAAAAAAAAAAAAAAAAAAAAAAGAATTATCAGCCTTTTTTCCTGATCCTTATTTTGAATAAAAAAAATAAAAAACAATTATAACTCTCAATAACGACTAATAAATATTTAACCTGATACATTTTTCAGTCATATCGCCCAGCCCTTTGTTGCGGTCCATTTAAATAATTGATTCAATATATAAAAATATAGAAGACATTTTTTTTTTTTTTTTTTTTTAACACATTTGTAGATACTGTAAAAATTTGTGGTGTTTTAAGATTAATGTTTACAAGCAACAAATGTCACTATAAGTTTTGAATATTGAAATGAATCGAATCGAAAATCGTATCGTTCCCAAACTTAATCGAACCGTTCTGTTTTGAAAGATAATCGTTTTTCAATCGAATCGCAACCTGTGTATCGAGATACATATCGAATCGGCCTCATGTCAGAGATTCCCACCCCTAATCATGAGACAGCAGCACATGGGATGCCCCCAGACATTTTTGTGTCTTGAAGACATTGAATGTCTTAAGATGTGCATGTAGTCAAGGGAACTAGCCTATGTCTTAAGATGTCTTGATACATGCTGTTAAAACAAATTAAGTTAGCAGAACTAAAAAAAAAATAAAAAAGTGAGGTAATCGGTTGCCTCACTTTTTTTGAGTTAATCAACTCAAAAGTTTTCCTGAACTTGAATGGTTTGATTACATTCAACTTAATGTTTTTGATACATAGTTACTTAGAAGCTTTCTGTTATAGCAAATCAATTATTCTCAGTTACTAATTGATACATTTTAGTTATAAAACTACTGGATTAAGTTCACATATGTTCAAACCATAAGTACACTGTCTGTACAAGGGTCGTGGGAGCACTGGAGCCCATCCCAGCTGTCTTCTGTACTGTACACCCTGAACTGGTTGAAAGCCAGTCACAGGGTACACACAGACAAACAACCTAGGGACAATACAGAGTTCAATTAACCTACCATGCATATTTTTCAGAATATGGGAGAAAAGGGGAGTACCCGGAGAAAACCCACAAACACTCAAAATACTAATACTGCATGTTACTTAATATAATTGGTGAAACATTTTTACACTCAAAGATATTGAGTAGATTAGAAACTTCTAACATTGATTAAAAGAAAGCATGAATCATGAGTAAATCCAAGTAATATTTTCAAGTACATCGGAATTAATCGACTCTGGCTACTAGGGGTGTTAAAAAAAATCGATTCGGCGATATATCGCGATACTACATCGCGCGATTCTCGAATCGATTCAATAATAGGCAAAATCGATTTTTTTTTTATTTTTTTTTTATTTTTTATTTTTTAGGATTCACACCTTAAGCATGGAAGAATGTTATATGAACGGAACATTAAGCCTTAATATTTTATTTTAATGCTGTTTAAACATGAAACAGATTACAACCTCTATAAGACTGAAATTTCAGATAAATAAATAATACATTTTCATATAAATCTTACACTCTACAAGCTTACTGATTAGTATTTTCTAAATTTGAATGAAAAAAAATCGCAACAATCGACTTATAAATTCGTATCGGGATTAATCGGTATCGAATCGAATCGTGACCTGTGAATCGTGATACGAATCGAATCGTCAGGTACTAGGCAATTCACACCCCTACTGGCTACTAGATAAATTAAGTAAATATAACTGAAATGCTGATTCCAAGTATTATTTTTAAGTATGTCTGAATGAATTGACCAGGCACAAGGATTACTTCATAAATTAAGTAAATGTAACTGAAATGCTGCGGTAACCAGTGCGGCGGGTTAACGTGCTTCTTCGCGTTAAAGTAATATACAGTGATACCTCAGCTCACGAACAAAATTGGTTCCCAGAAAGTGTGTGTAAGGCGAAAAGTTCATCTTCCGAACATTTATTTCCCATAAGAAACCATTAAAATGAGAATAATCCGTTCCCAGGTCCCTATAAAACATAGTTTTCTACTAAATAAGCCTTAAAACTACACAAAAATATACCTTATTTTATGTATAATAAATGTGCTATTGTATTGTAATTAAAGAAATAAACTGTACTGTATAATAAAGTCGTTTTATTTACCTTTGTGATGGTAGTGTTTTTCAATTATCTCCTTCTTCTGCTCGATCGTAATTTTCTTTAATGTCTTCTTATGCTACGTTCTCACCAAATCCGAAAAGGCGAACTGGAACGCTTCATTCGCGAGCGTTTCACCGCGTAGAGTGTTTATGGAACGGTTGCCGCTCATTCGCGCTTTCGTGCTCACCGGAGCGGAGGAGGCGTGTCCCTTGGTGAACAAGGAAGTGGAGCACTTTAGCGAGTCAACAAAAAGTGAGCACCGCCAACTACTTTCACCTCTTTCCTGGGACTAAACAGCCGTGGCACTATTTTCTCCTTTTTTGAGGTACGTGATAGCACTTTCACTTTTTTTAGTGGCACGAACCCCATTGACTACAATGCAAACGTGCCGCCGAATCGCCGTCCCTCGCTTTTGGTGAGAACGTAGCATTAGGCTTAACACTAGCCTCTGGGGGGGGGGGGGGGTCTTTTTCGGTCTCATAATAGCAAAAGTACACTCAATATGGTCCAAAATGTCTATCAAACACAAACCACGTCCGCACTCAAAGAAAGGGGGTGATGAACTGGGACGCCGTGAGCGTGCGTATGCTTCTCGTGGCCGCCACCGTGGCGCTGTTCGACCGCGTGGTTTGGTTCGTCCGCCGAAAACTAGTTCGTCAGCAGAGACTATATGCTCGCGAATTTAATGTTCTTGAGGCGAAAAGTTCGTGAGCGTAAGCGTTCGTCAGCGGAGGTTTTACTGTATTATGCGTCCATTACAACAGGAGGAGCAATGTCAAGCAATCATCCGCGGTACATGATTTTTTTTCAATATAAGTTACTGTCCAATAAAATTGAGTTGACTTGTTTGATAATTACATATACTTCAAGCTAATTGATATTAGTAGTGCATTCTCAAAAATCTTGTTTAAACATATCCAATTATTATTACAAACATTTAAACAATGTAATCTGTGATTCAAATAGTAATTTATTTTAAAGACAAACTTAATTTTAGTATGAGTATTGTACACAAAGATTTCTGTTGGATTTTTATTAATAATTTTTGATGCTGTCAAATCAAATACTCAACCTGATGATATTCTACATTTTTATTAACTATACATACGTGTATATTAATGTCACATTTACTTGGTGCTTGATTTTTTATTTATTTTTTCTTCAGTGTAGCGGGGGGAAAAAAAGATGGCCAGCGAGTCATATTGCTAGCTTCAACTGATCGTGTGTGAGCACTACTTGACCAGAGAGGACCAGAACAAGACCGTGCTCGCAACTGGTGTGTTGTCAAACATATATCACGACTGACTGCCAACTAGTTTTGCTAATTTTCTTCAACCTGTGGAAGCAATTGGTCCCATGAGTCTATAGTTCTAAGTGATGTGTCGGTCACGAACGAATCAAGTCTTTTGAACGGCTCTTCAACGTGAACTCGATGAGAACCGAGTCTTCATCGAGAGCCGTTCACCCCCACCGCGTGCCGACCGTTCACTTTTGGAGGTAGCGTCAACTTCGCATATTAGCGTCAATCGAACAATTAACTTGTAATTGGGTCGTTAAACTCTGAAACAAACAACAAAAAGAGAGGACACCGCTCAACGCGCATGCCTGGTTTAGCGCCATGGCAGACTGTTGAGAGATTGTTTATGTCAGTGATGTGTAATGTTGCGCTTGTGCCACTGTGTGGCGCTCAAACACTTTTCTTTTATCTTCCTTTGTTCTTTTATCTTCTTTTTACTCTGAGCCTGGAGGCTGTTGAGTGCAGACGTGCTTTTGATGTGCTCCACAATAAATACGCCATACTTGGAGAGATAAACTTCATCTTTCCTTCATCCATTCATCCGAATGCATCGTTAAGCTGCCAAAACTTAACAGGTTATGGGCCCAGGAGACATTCGGAAGGAAAGTTTGTCAGTATCCACCGTTTAGAAAGTCGCGACGAGCAGTGTGCTAACGGACGGCTAATTAGCAAGAAGAGCTAACTAGCATCATAGATCCACGAGGGACAAGCAGGTCGCCTCGACTGACGTTCGACGGAGATGAGAGCAAGTATGAGCTTTGGGAGACCAAAATGTTGGGACATTTCCGTCTAACAGGGCTGAAAGAAACTGTGCTGGAAGAACCAACGACCGACGCCGCAAGAGGAACAGACGAAATAAGCATAAGCAGAAATGACCGAACTTGGAGACCCCTGCTCTAGAGAAAATCACATTGTCGACAAAAAATATTTTACTGTATCAGAATGCTTTGCAAGGTAATTCAGTATTTTTTTTTAAAAAAAGGTTAAATTAGCAGTTTTATAGAAGAATAGTCAGGAATACCACCTTTTTTTCCCCCCTGTTTTTCATACAATCCTCTACCTGAGTTGAAGTTACCATTATGAGCGAATACTCTCAACGTAGGCTTCGGTGTGAATCTTTCTATGGGTTTCTACATGTTCTACATGAGCGATTGTGCAAGAATGCTGTCTGCAAGGCTCTCATCATATTACCAGAGGTTGTTTGGGCACAGCAAAATAGTTCATGGCCCAGCAAGCTAACACATAAGCAGCCTTGAAATGGAGTTGGAAGTGTAACAGAATGTGATCCCGAGTGTGTGTGCGTATGTCTATGTTTTTGGAGACATTCATAAAATATGTGAGTGGGTGGGTGGTAGCAAGGGAGCTTGTATTCTTCTTCCTTTTTTTTTTCTTTTTTTTTCCTGTAGCTATTTTCGATTTTGGAATAAATGTGTAAACTAAATCCAAATAATGTGATGATACATCAGTGGTGTCCAAACAACGGCCCGGGGACCATTTGCGGCCCGCCGTCCATTTTTCAGTGGCCCGCGACATATGCTAAAAATGGCATTTGACTCAGTTCAAATAACAAAAAAAAAACAGGTGCAATTAAAGGTTATTTTAGTTCACTAAAACTAATTTAAAAAAAAAAAACTAAAATTCAAAAAACAATATTGTTACCGAAATAAATCTTTTTAAAAAAACGAAAACTAATTGATACTACATTTTAGGTTTACTAACTAAAAGTAACTATAATTATAGCAAACATGTCCTTCGTTTTAGTCTTTGGTAATTAATTTAATGCTTGAGCCTTTGGGATGATTTTAAATGTGATTTTTAGTAATTTATTTTGATATAAACTGGAATAATGACGTTTGAAAGTATGTTACACAGAAGTGACGTCATCTAGCAGCAGCCAATAGAAAAGCATCTTCAAATGACGTCGCTCCCATGGTGTTTTTTTTAAATATTGCGCACAAGTAATACATATTAAAATAAAATAAAAATATATGTACTAATACTGAAACTAACAAACTAAACTAAAATTAAGCATTTTTTAAAGAACTAAACTAATGAAAACTAATAAAAACTAACTAAAATGAAAAATTCCAAAACGAAAATAACCCTACTGCCATATTACAAATAAATTGGTTTATATACTGTAGCATCTTTCTAAATATGCAAAAGCACAAATAAACTAGAGCTGCGAGCAGCTATAAAGGGCCCTCGCAACCTGGGCCACGTTGGGGTACTTGCACGTCGGGGTACTGGCATGTTGGGGTACTGTTTCATAGGAAACCGTCTAAATTGTAAATGTTTTTGCCATGCTTTGTGCTTGCAAAGTTTCATGGAAAGGCCAAAAATGATGCACAATTAACAAAATAAAATCAAAATGGTTTGGCACATGGCTACAGAATAATTTTTGTAGGTATTAGGCTGATAGGTGTGCCTCCAAATATTCACACATCTAGCTGAATCATATAATCGGAAATACTTCATAAAAATGTCTAGAGGGCGCTATTGAGCCATTTATTACAAATTGCACAACAAATCTCTTAAATATTCATGTTCTTGAGAGGTCTGATCTGTGTGCAAAGTTTTGAGTTTTCGCTCATGTTTAGACTCAAACAAAAAGCATTTTTCTTTGCAAACAATGCATCGCAAGAGCAAAGGCGTGACAAAAAATTTCAATAACTTTTCATCTTAAATATCTTCAGATGAAACACGCCAAAGAATGAAGACAATCTGAAAGTTTTGTAGAAAATATGAGGCCTATAAAAGGCCCCAAAAAATGGCTACAAATAGCAAAGTAAAAAAAAATTGCCGACTTCCTGTTTGGTTTCGCATGTGGCTTTAGAAACTTTTTTGTCAGTCTTAGGCTGATAGGTATCCCAATTTTTACAAATCTTGCTGAATCATACATTTCCAAAAGCTTCATAAAAATGTCTATAGGGCGCATTGAGCCATTTATTGCAAATTGCACAAGAAATCTCTAAAATATTCATGTTTATGACAAGTCTGTGTGTTTAAAGTTTCATGAGTTTTCGCTCGTTTAGACAAAAAAAAAAAAAAAAGCAGCATTATACTTGGCAAATAATGCATCGCTATGGCAACGGCTTGCGACAAAATAAAAAAAACTTTCGATAACTTTGCATCTTAAACATCTTAAGATGAAACACACCAAGTTGGAAGACAGTCGGATAAATTTCGTAGGAGTTCGTTAAAATGTGACCCCTAAAAAAGGCCACAAAAAATGGCTACAAATCCCGACGTAAATCAAAATGCCGGACTTCCTGTTTGGTTTAGCATATGGTTCTAAGAGACTTTTTGTACATCGTGGGCTCTTATGTATGCCTCCAAATTATCATAGCGCTAGGTGAAACGTACAACCGGGAATGCTTCGTTAAAGAGGAGTTTTTTTTTAGCTCAAAATGTGATGCCCGGCCCCTGCGGGACTTCCTGTTGGGTTTAGCACAAAGCAGCAAGAGACTTTTTTTGTACATCGTGGGCTGTTACATATGTCTACAAATTTCCGTAGCTCTAGCTGCTTCGTACAACTAGGAATTCTTCATTAAGAAGAATTTTTTTCCTTTGCAAACAAGTGCATGCCACGACAACAGCGTGCGGCGAAATAAAAAGCTTTCAATAACTTTTCATCTTCAACATCTTAGGATGAATCACACCAAGTTTGAAGATGATCGGGTAAACTCTGTAGGAGGAGTTCGTTAAAATAGGACCCCTATGAAATGGCCAAAAAAATGGCAACACGTTCCAAAGTAAATCAAAATGGCGGACTTCCTGTTAGGTTTAGCATATGGTTCAAAAAGAGTTTTTTGTACCTTGAGGGCTGTTACATATGTCTTCAAATTTTGGTAACTAGGTGAAACGTACAGACTCTTCATTGGTGGTTTGAAACTTTTGGGTCTTGTGGCAGCATCACAGGCCGCTGGGGACACTGCAGCATCTCGAGCGTCTCATGGCACTCGTTGCATGCATGGAAGGCCCTGGTGTTTAATTAATTAATTCATTAAGTAAGAATTTTGAACCTCAAAATTTGATGCCCCGCCTCTGGCGGACTTCCTGTTGGGTTTAGCATATGGCACCAACAGACTTTTGTGTAGATCATAGTCTGTTACATATGTGTACCAATTTTCGTAGCTCTAGGTTAAACGTACAATCGGCAATACTATGTTTAGTAAGAATTTTGAAACTCTAAATTTGATGCCCCACCGCCGTCATATAGTATGTCAAAAACTTTAGATTTTTTACCATGGTGTTGTCCCAGGTCTTGAGATGGTACATCCCAAGTTTGAAGTCAATCGGATTAACCGTGTAGGAGAAGCGGGCAAAAGTATGACCCCTGTAAATGTGCAAAAATGGGCCAAAATTGGACATTTAAATACTCATATCTCACTTCCTGTCTATTTTAGGGTACACATTTCAAAGAGGTTTTTGTTCATCTGGATATGCTACAGGTGCCACACAATTTTCATAGCCGTTGGACAATCGTAGCGGGACAGGGATCCGTTTAAGTTATGTAGGTGGCGCTACAGAGCCATTTTTCTGTTATCATGTATGGCGACTTTAAAATGTCAAATTTTTCGCCAGGCCCAATCTGCGTGTAAAGTTTGGTGAATTTTCGTTCACGTTTAGTGTCTCAAAAATGTGATTGTTTGCGGAAAAGAAAAAGAATAACTAGAGCTGCGAGCAGCTATGAAGGGCCCTCGCAACCTGGGCCACGTTGGGGTACTTGCACGTCGGGGTACTGGCACGTTGGGGTACTGTCAAATAGGACAAGAACCATCTAAAATCTTTTTGACAAGCCTAGTGTGTGCAAAGTTTTATCAAAAGGCAAAAGATGGTGTGCAATTCCCAACATAAATTCAAAATGGCGGACTTCCTTTTAGGTTTAGCATACAGCTACAGAATACTTTTTGTGGGTCTTAAGCTAATAGGTATGCCTCCCAGTTTTCACAAATCTAGGTCAAGTCATCTTTAGTTGTGTATCGCTTGAATCATACAATTGGAAATGCTCCATACAAATGCATAGAGGGCACTATTGAGCACAACGTTGGGTTACATGCACGTCAGGGTACTGGCACGTTGGGGTACTGTTACATGCAACAAGGACCATTTAAAATGTTAATGTTTTTTCCATGCCTTGTCTGTGCAAAGTTTAATGAAAAAGGCCCAAAATGATGTATAATTGCCAAAATAAAATCAAAATAGCGGACTTCCTCTTTGGTTTGGCAAATGGCTACATAATACTTTTTTGTAGGTCTTAGGCTGATAGGGTTCTGTCCTAATTTTCACAAATCTAGCATAATCATACAATCGGAAATGCTTCATAAAAATGTCTAGAGGCCGCTATTTATTCCAAATTGCACAATAAATCTCTATAAATTCATGTTCATGACAAGTCTGATGTGTGTGCTTCAGTTTCATGAGTTTTTACACATGTATAGATAAAAAAAAAAAAGCAGCACTTGGCAAACAATACGTTGCTATGGCAACAGCGTGTGACAAAATAAACTTTCGATAACTTTGCATCTTAAACATCTTAAGATGAAACACACAAAGTTTGAAGACAGTCGAATGAATTTTGTAGGAGGAGTTCGTTAAAATATGACCCCTGAAAAAGGCCACAAAAAATGGCAACAAATCCCATCGTAAATCAAAATGGCAGACTTCCTGTTTGGTTTAGCACATGGTTCCAAGAGACTTTTTTTGTACATCGTGGGCTCTTATGTATGCCTGCAAATTATCATAGCGCTAGGTGAAACGTACAACCGGGAATGCTTCGTTAAAGAGGAGTTTTTTCGCTCAAAATATGATGCCCGGCCCCTGGGGGACTTCCTGTTGTGTTTAGCACAGGGCACCAAGAGACTTTTTTTGTACGTCCTGGGCTGTTACATATGTCTACGAATTTTCGTAACTCAAGCTGCTTCGTACAACTGGGAATGCTTCATTAAAACCCTTGTGCCATTTGCTTAGCCAAATATGTAAATTAGGAGTTGATTGTGCAGGGGGAAAACAAAAAAAAAAAAATAAAAAATAAAAAAATGAGCCACGGCTTTGGAAAACTGGGGGACCGTCAAAATGCGAGTGTGCCAACATTTCTTAGCCATTGCATGAGGGAGATAACTATTATAATATCCCTGGAATCGGCGTTAGCCAACCGCGTAACATTAATGTACATTATAAGTGACATTTTTGGACCGATTGGACACTGCATGTATTTTATTGCAATTTCCGTGATTTCTGCATGAAATCCTTCTATGGACATTCCTCGACGGTGCCATGGCCATGAGAAAGATTTCGCACCCCAAATCCACCAGGTGGCGGTAGAGGCCAATTAATGATTTTCCTTGCAAACGCCGCACTGATTCCAGCACGCCATATTCCACACAGACTTATTTCTTCGTGCTTTTTACTGATTGTGCATTCGACAGGATGTTAGTGGATGCGCGTGCACGTTAGTGGGCGCGCGTGCGTGTTCGTGGATGCGCGTACACGCGCGCCACTTATATTTTTGTGCAGAAAAAGGTATTGCGAGCTATTGACTTATGTTTCGTGTTGGGATATGCTGTTTGTTTGTCTGCATGGACGTGGGAAGCACGTTCCCTAGTGGGAGGGGTCGAATGGCAATGCTCTTTGCCGTTGTTATGTCCCCAAAATGAGCCACTGTTAGAGGTGGGCGTCGTTGCAATACAGCGGTTTTCCTCAGTGTGTGAAGGCTGTTATTTAATTTTTTTTTTCTCTTTCTTCACTTCAGAACTTCAGAATTAATAGCGTGCATATTCCACACGCATGCACAGTTCGATCATCCATTTTGAACAGCCGAGCATTGACATTTGCTCTGCCAAGGCTGCAGGGGGCAGGCGTGCCATTGTGGCCAAACGTGCGTGCAACGTGGAGGTGACGTATTTCCCTTCGTGCATTCTTCAAAACATGGCAAGGAGCATGGATCGGTGAAAACAATAAGCAGAAGGGATAAGACAAAACAAAAAAAACGTTGTTTTTTTTCAACTTATGAAGTGTAACATGTAACGGTTGTCGAGATGAATTCCTCGTCGGTTATCTTATCTGGCCGTTGCATTTCTACGTGTGAAAGTGCTAAGCTTCGATTTTTATTCGGCTAGTTTGTATTCACAACAACGTGCTAACGTGCTAAGAGGCTAACGTGCACGAGACATGAGCTTCCTGGATCTAAGGAAAAGAACGGCGATCGGAGACACAAAAAGCTGCAAATGCAAGTTGGCAAGTAAGTACTTCTACAAAATAAACATAAACGAACATATGAGCACGTCCTGGAATGCCGCGGGGGCCGTGTAGCTTCCCAACGGTATGTAGCTCGTCGCTGTGTTGACTTCCGTTCGCCGGATACAATTGGATACAGGCGGTGTAAATTTATCCGAAAAACACACACGATTTCCGGGTAAAGTAAACGGACGGATCGGTGTAATGGAGCTTTTTCTTTCCGTTATTTGTCCGGAACCGTACGTCCTACGGGGAAAATGACACATATCTGACACATATCTGGAACCGTGAGCACAAGAGATACGTGGCTCGTTGAAGTGCGACGCCGGATACGGGGGTGTAAATCGGGCCTTCCTGTACCCGAAAATCAAACACAATTTGCGGCTAAAGTCACGGAGGGTCCCGGTGCCGCTCCGGAGCCCCACAAAAAGTACTTTTTTCCCCAAAGTTTTCTATCAAAGCTACCGTGTTGCCTGATGCTCTAACTATGTCATATGAAAGATTCAAATTTATTTCTTTATTATACATATATACAACACAGTTAATTTTCTTCATAATCTATTATTTGGCTTCTGTTGTCCTATGGCGGGGGGAAATAATAATAATAAATAAATATACTATATTTATGCATAGTTTTGATGCCAATGAACATTTTGGGTGGTTGAAAGAAAAAAAAATGTTAAAAAATGACTTAGTTATCACACCTCAAAGTAGAATTACTTATTTGGCTAAAATGTACTCTTCGAGGGTGTTCTGAGTTAAATTGCCATTGTCAAAAAATTTGGCATGCATTGAAAAAATTGTTGTTATAACTTATTGCCTTATTCGAAGCTCTAATTATGTCATATGAAGTATTAATTTTTTATTTATTTTTTATACATGTATACAGCACAGTTCGTTTTCTTCATAGTCCATTCTTTGGGCTTGTATTGTCCTAAGAGGGGGGAATACATAAAAAAAAAAAAAAAACTTCATATGTATGGATAGTTCTGATGCCAATGAACATTTTGAGTGGTTGAAATAAAAAAAAATGTTAAAAATTGACTTAGTTATCACACCTCAAAGTAGAATTACTTATTTGGCTAAAATGTACTCTTCGAGGGTGTTCTGAGTTAAATTGCCATTGTCAAAAAATTTGGCATGCATTGAAAAAATTGTTGTTATAACTTATTGCCTTATTCGAAGCTCTAATTATGTCATATGAAGTATTAATTTTTTATTTATTTTTTATACATGTATACAGCACAGTTCGTTTTCTTCATAGTCCATTCTTTGGGCTTGTATTGTCCTAAGAGGGGGGAATACATAAAAAAAAAAAAAAACTTCATATGTATGGATAGTTCTGATGCCAATGAACATTTTGAGTGGTTGAAATAAAAAAAAATGTTAAAAATTGACTTAGTTATCACCCCTCAAAGTAGAATTACTTATTTGGCTAAAATGTACTCTTAGAGGGTGTTCTGAGTTAAATTGCCATTGTCAAAAAATTTGGCATGCATTGAAAAAATTGTTGTTATAACTTATTGCCTTATTCGAAGCTCTAATTATGTCATATGAAGTATTAATTTTTTATTTATTTTTTATACATGTATACAGCACAGTTCGTTTTCTTCATAGTCCATTCTTTGGGCTTGTATTGTCCTAAGAGGGGGGAATACATAAAAAAAAAAAAAAACTTCATATGTATGGATAGTTCTGATGCCAATGAACATTTTGAGTGGTTGAAATAAAAAAAAATGTTAAAAATTGACTTAGTTATCACACCTCAAAGTAGAATTACTTATTTGGCTAAAATGTACTCTTAGAGGGTGTCACTGATTCCAAGGCACAAGGGTTAAGAAGGATTTTTTTCCTTTGCAAAAAGTGCATGCCACGGCAACAGCGTGCGACGAAATAAAAAGCTTTCAATAAGTTTTCATCTTCACCATCTTAAGATGAGTCACACCAAGTTTGAAGATGATCAGATAAAGTCTGTAGGAGGAGTTCATTAAACTAAGACCCCTATGAAATGGCCAAAAAAAATGGCAACACATTCCAAAGTAAATCAAAATGGCGGACTTCCTGTTGGGTTTAGCATATGGCACCAACAGACTTTTGTGTAGATCATAGTCTGTTACATATGTGTACCAATTTTCGTAGCTCTAGGTTAAACGTACAACCGGCAATACTATGTTTAGTAAGAATTTTGAAACTCTAAATGTGATGCCCCACCGCCGTCATATAGTATGTCAAAAACTTAGAATTTTTTTACCATGGTGTTGTCCCAGGTGTTGAGATGGTACATCCCAAGTTTGAACTCAATCGGGTTAACCGTGTAGGAGAAGCGGGCAAAAGTATGACCCCTGTAAATGTGCAAAAATTTGCTCGTGAATTAAATAAAGGATCATTATAGTGAGGAACCTACTGTAACTAGAGTTAATTTTCTGCCTGATTATTTGCTCCTGTTTTTGTACATTGTTTTTCCTTTGCCACTTGAATGAGGATTAAATTATATATTGCTATTAATGTGACTGGGAATTTTGATCTGTGTCTGCATCTGCCCTGTGATTGACTGGTGATCAAAGCAGGGTGTAGCCCACCTGGCAATGATGGATGTAAAGCTGTTGCTTGTAAGGATTCTATAGCGACCGACCGACTGACGGGCTTCCTTCCATCCATCCATTTGCAGAACTGCATATCATCACTAGGTAATGTATTAGTTATTATTATTATAAGCCGAGTTCTGAGACATAAAATTCTCTAATTTTAATTTAATTTATTTTTTTTTCGATTTGGTTGAGGACAGAAGCGTTCGAAAGCTCTCGTTGATGGGGCTGCAGTCCTGACAAGATGTCCCGCGAGGTTTTCGACTTGGGGACATATTTGTGTATGGCAGTGCTTCTCAATTATTTTCTGTCATACCCCCCCCCCCCCCCCCCCCCCCCCCCCCCAGTAAGAAGAACCCCCCCCCCCCTCGGTATTATTTGTATTATTTGTCTATAAAATTGTTATAAGCACACCTCTGCATAACACTGTATCCGTATTAACATATGAGAATAAAAAAAGAAAGAAATATGGATCAACTTACTACAAAGAATAGCTTTATTAACTGTAACAGAAAAGATTTTAAGTGCATAAAATTAAATCCTTAATTAAACTATAAACATTTTATGACTGACCACGTCAAACCATATGATACGGAAAAATAAAATTATATAATGTAGCGAGTAGTGAGAAGCACTGGTGTATGGCAAGGTACACGCTGCATGCATATGCATAGACAAATTTACAAGTGAAATGTCAAGCTTGGTGATGATATCCAGTTCAAAGTGAAGCATTTCATCCAGAGTATATTAAAAGATGTCAAATTGCTGTAATTTTTTTCTTGTGTTTTTACCAACAGTGCTGGTGAAAGACATTTGATTAATACACAATTGGAACTGTTATAAATTGAAGAAATAAAAGTGCATAATACTGTATGTCTCCTTGAAGTTCACCCCCTCCCATCTTTCAGACTGATAATCCACATATTACCATTTTACAGCACCCGGTTATACATTTAAGCCAAAAAAAAACAAAAAACATGATCGATGTTAGCAAACACTCCAGGCAGTGACGAAGAAATAAATTTGACTGAGTTTGGTGCTTTAACAAAACATGTTTTGATTGACAGCTCTTATCTCAAAGTCATTCACTTTCAGTCCACTATTAAAAGGTTTAGGTTAGATGCAGAAATCAAAGGCACTCTTACTTTGATTGAAATTCTGTATAATTTAACTGTAGGTGACAGAAGGGCAATGAAGAAAGCAAAGAATGATGAACGGCGACAATTCCTGGCATGAATGTTTAAACTGCTGTCTCTGAAGGTGCTAAATAGTGAACTTCAACTTGCTACAATAAACCCCTCAAAAACACTGCAGAGTAGCTGTCTGTCAGCCATCAATTTGATTTCACTAAGGCGTCACCATATTTTCAGTATAAATACAACAGATTCATCTGACTGCCCTTTTCAGATTTTAAATCAGTGTAATGGAGACCTGAAAAATCTTACAGTCTTGGTGCTACTGGATTTAAGTGCTGCTTTTGATACAGTAGATCATATTTTATTGAACAGACTTAGATGCCTGGTGGGCATCTCTGGTACAGATTTTAACTGGTTTTATTCCTATCTCACACACCGATATTTCTTTGTAAGTATGGATACATGTTTATCTTTACATGTTTCCCCTTGGGGACGTCATCAGGAGACACGGCGTCGACTTCCACAGTTACGCTGACGATACACAGCTGTACATCGCCATGTCACCTGATGGCATGGGACCAAAACTGATACCCTTTTAAATTGTATTTTAGATATTAAGCCATGGATGGCAGAAAATGTCCTGCAGCTCAACCAGGACAAAACAGAGGTCTTAGTCATCAGTCCTGAAAGTCAGAGAGAGAAACTTTTACCAAAACTACAAGATTTTAAACCTTCCCAATGTGTTAATTATGAATGCGAACAATTGAAGTTAAGCAATGAGCATAAAGAGTGTAGCTGTGTGGTTGTCAATAGGACTGCAATTTTGCTGGAATCACTTCCTTCTTTCTTTCTTTCTGCAATGCAAATGTGGTGGAACTTCAGCTCACATTAAATCCGTAATTTATTTGCAAACGTCTTGCACTTTTCCAATGATAAATGACGTGAGTGTCGAGTGAGAATGGATGGTATTACAAGGGCAAGGAGTAAAATGCGGGCTCAACAGCAAGGCCGGCTCACAAGCCAGAATCGTGATTCAGAAATGTAAATCATTTTTAGAATAATGTTCAACATTGTATGTAAAAAGTAGCATTTAGGAGGGAATGAAACCTAATTCTTGATTTAACTTGCTGAGATGAAAGATGGATGGCTCTTTACGAGGTCATTTTTTGTATCTTTCTTAGCAACAGAGAAGTAGGACAGCTTTTTTGTAAGTCGAGCTGGAGGAGTGCTGATGGTGGACTTTTCTCCTCAGTGTTTTAATCTTATTGCTCGATCTTTGGTGTTTATTCATGTAGGTTGTCTTTTGGGACCCTATTAACAATGACTAATACACGCAAACATACCAACAAGTGTGCACGAACACGCACGCACACACACACACACACCCACATACACACACACACACACACACACACGACCCAATTAAAAATGATTAACATACACGGAATAAGCAACATGGGCACAGCAAGGTACACAAATTAGGGGGTGAAATTTTGAGTTTTTCCTAGAAGGGTCTTGAGGAAAATGTACATAGAAACACAAACACACATTCTGAAGATAACTACATACAGTACAGTGCCTTTAAAAAAGTATTCATACACCTTGAACTTTTTCACATCCTGCCATGACCTAACTGTCATGTCTGGGGTCACACCAGGGTTAAGTTTGAGTTCATGACCTGTTAAGTTGGGTTCACGACCGTGAGGTCGTGTCTGTTTTGTACTGACATAACAAATGTCTGTTTTGAACTGATGTAACCTTCATATAACCATCTTTTAGTTTCAACTAGTTGTAGGCTATGTGATGTCAATATTTAAGCGTTTAGACCAGGGGTCTCCAAGTTCGGTTCTCGAGAGCCTCTATCCAGCTTGTTTTCCATGTCACCGTCCTTCAGCACAGCTGAAACTAATGATCAGCTAATCAGCAAACTTTGCAGAAGCCTGATAACAATCCCGATCATGAATCCGTGTTAGTGGAGACAAACATGGAAAACAGGCTGGATAGGGGCTCTCGAGGACCGAACTTGTTATGATACGGTTGTGGTGGGGCCCAAAGGCAGAGAAACCAGGCAGGGAGAAGGGCAGGAATGAGAATAACTATTTACTGGACTGAACGTGGACTGACTGGGTGAGGCGTGGACTTGACTTGGCGTG